>NC_071341.1:21355000-21417500 GCF_027744825.2 Synchiropus splendidus | reverse complement strand
GCAGCAGCAGGTTTATCATTTATCTGCCCTTCTCAGTCATCTTAGTTAGTCAGCTGCATTTCACAACACAGATATATCAGCTATAAATATCTGTTCCATATTTCCCACACCACCTGATTCTGCCGTCTCTGCTGCGTCTAAATAAGGGCGGTGAATCCATCCACACACACACGCGTGACTCTGTTAGTGAGTCTCTGAAGGACACTCAGTCTCCGGCTGTGATAAACGCTGCGCTGCCATTACTGATCACTGGCACATAAAACACTAACGTAAGACAGGACACAAATAAGGGCCAAGTCTGAGTGAGGTGCTGCCATATAAAACATAATTCTGCTGGAGAACAACCAGTTGTTTTTACAGCCGCATCACATAATTGAGAGGGTAATTGGACTGATGTGGCTGCTGCACTTGATGGATGGCAGAAACGTCCAGCGGAGACAAACAAGCGTCGCTCATGATGGACGTTCAAGTTCAAGAGACTTGGAGACGAGGGACCGAGAGATTGATGGCATCGGGTTGTTTCAGCTTCCAAAACTTTGGAATTTAACTGCGCATTCTTTTGAGGCGAAAACATTTTGGGACTCGAGAGAGAGGGCAAGTCCAATGAACCTGTAATGGACTGGACATGATACACAGCCGGGGTTCATTCGAGAACACTGGTAGAGCATCAGTGAACTATCAATCATCATAATAATAATGAGAGCAAAATGAAGTGATATATCAGTGGATATAAAGTCTCCCAGATAATACTGTAATGAATATTCATTCACAACAATGGTGGATCCCACAGTAGCTTGAGGACAGTCAACATGGCGGACTGTGGAGGAGGAATTGTTGCCCTTTATCTACTGGGAAAGTCTATTAAAACAGACCTGAACGCTGAACCTTCAGAGGCGGTGAGTCCTGGTAAACACTGCTGTCAGCTTCTCCTTCATTTTGCTGTGGTCTTGACGATGAATTTGTCAGCAGAAGATCTGGCCTCAGACTGGTCAACGCGTTGCGATTTGTTACCGAAGTTCTACGTGAACTGTAGCTGTAGCTGCAACACGTCACGTGGAAGTTAGTCATTGTTCGCATTTGCTGTGAATGAACATGGATGAAACTGTATAAGGCGGGTGTTGTGACTGCTTGTGCAGCGTTCTGAGTCCAGTGCTTTGTGGTGGGAAAACAAGACGTGACATCCAGGCAAACTATTCTCACACATGCTCGATAGATAAGTAGCTTCTTGATAAATACACAGCCTGTTTGCAACTAGAATGTACAGTAGAGGATTAGCGTCAGTAAAGAAAAAAAAGGCAGAATTCTGACTTTAAAGTGAGAATTCTCACTTTAATCTCTGACTGGTTCTTTCTTCGATACAAACCACGTATTCCCCATATAGACCACATATTCGACATGTTCTCTTCAGAGTCCGGATACTCAGAACAGTCTGAGCATGATGTGCCACTACTGCTGGTATTTCTTTATTGCTAAGTGAAAGTCGAAAGCACAGCTTGATGACGTCAGACAATCTGGCTTTTCAGCCACCGCTGTGTGAGTTGGACTTTATACGTCACTTTACCTGCGCAAGAAACGAAAGAAAACAATCATGTTTTAAAATGACTGAAATAATGTAGTGTCTGACAAAACAGCGTACATATTATAGATTTTGTAAATAATAATGTTCTCATTTATGGTGTTGTGTCAGTGATGAACTTCACTTCATGATGGCATGTTGTCTCCTCACCGCTCCACAGCAGTCTGATGTTTCCCTCCCACAATTCATAGTTCAGGTCAGAAAGTCAGAATTGTGAGATTAAAATGACAACTCTGACTTTAATCTCACAATTTTGACTTTAAAACGTTTTTTTTGCTTCACTGGCCCAAATCCTCTTCCGTAGTAATGAAGGAGAAACACACATTGGTAAAGCTTCTGGTTCCTGTTGACATTCGGGGAAGCCATCTTGAGTTGCCTGCTTGAGGTGGTGACAATTCTTCAACTTTCCCACTTGGAAATCTTATGTCGAGTGATGAAACCAGGGAGCGTGGCTGGCGAGGGACAAGTGGAGAGCGTATTACTTTCAAACACTATTCACTACACAATCCCCTTTCAGCTGTTGCCAGGAAGGACTGTCTTGTGTGAGATGTCTCCAACACGTGCTCCTGTTTTGGACCCTACACACTACATGCACAGCCCCCACTTTCAGTGGCCCACAGTGAGCAGCAAGGAGCTTTCCTGAAGACCTCACAAATAACCAATCACACGCAGTTACTCTCTCGTAATGACGTTAAATTGTATGGACGTGACAGCCAACTTGGACATGTCCCTCAGTATTCAACCCACACGCACATATTTTCTTTGTTTGCTAGGTTTTTTTTTCTCGCTTCTTTCCCCCTTTTACTGTAGATTTGATGGACACACTTGTTTTCCCATGAGTTTTCCCTGTGGCATGTCGTCATTTCCATTTGTCCATGACATATTTACAGAGGAGTCTGTGGCTACTCAAGCGCAAAGCCGATCAATACAGAGGCACAAGAGAAACAACGTTGTGAGCACATCCCCTGAAGGATGAACCCGTTTTAATTCACCATTTATGCCCAGGGCTTTTTCTTCTTCCTCTTCTTCCCTGGGTTGTAAATAAATCCCAATTCTGACCGGGAAGAGTCTGAAGCTCATCTCTGATCTGAACAACCGCTATTTTGGAGGGTGAAAATAAGCGTTGCTCCGTTTAATACGGGTTATTGCTCTTCGGCATTCCCTGAGCAGAGACGTTATTATAAACGGAGAATGACCTCCTTTTAGTGATGCTTGACTTATGATGCCGCTTAGGAGCCGAACACACTGGCAATGATTTACATTCATTTTTATTCAGCACTGAACTTCCAACGCCGCGAATTAACCCTGATATGACAGGAAGGCCGTCCCCGACTCCCACTGCAAAAGGCTTGTCAGAGTAGGAATGTTTCATTACACAGAAAAAGTGTCGCCGGATCAACACGATTGGACCTGAATAATTGGCCGATAACAGAGTGAAGTCTTCAGAACGACATCGCCATTTTAAATAACCCCACATCTGAGGCAGTTTGAATCCAGGACGGGGCGAGCGCTTCACCTGCTTCTTCAGTTTCAAGAGATCGACCAATTTCAAATGCTATCCTGTGGCTGCCAAATTCTGATTCCATTAGCTTCTTCCAGCGCTTCCCTGCCTTGGCAGGAATTCAGATGTGCGCCCAGGGCGAGGAGCAGTTTTATTTTATCTCATCCACACGCTGCACTACGCTTTAGAACACAAAGACACAACTTCAACCCGGGATTATTGAAGGAAACGTAGCGCTGCAGCTCTGCGACTCACACAAGGAGGTGGCGAGATGGAAATATCTATCGACCAAATGAATAATTAAAGTTGTGCTGTTGAGGTCCTTCAATCAGATATGGGGATGAATACACTTTGAAGTATTCATCCTGGGGGAAAGCTTCTTTTCTGATACTGTCACAACAACCACAATTGACTTTCAACTTATTTAAATTTCAAGAGCAGCTGTGAATGTTGATTCAGTATGTCAGAGTTCCGGCTAAGAATATATTATATATACATCTCCTGATATTTATAGCTTAGCATGCAGAAAGAAAATTGGGTGTCTGTGCATCGCTATAACCGTATGTGGCTCTGAAATAATGGATTTATATGAATCTAATAGAATATATTGCAGACGTGGGTAAAGTGCGGCCCGGGGGCCAAATGCGGCCTTTGACTGTATTTATGTGGCCCTCCTGGAGTCAGAGTGTCTTGTGCATTGTTTTTTGTTTCACGCAACTGAAACATAACTTTAGCATTTGATTATTTTTCTTAATAGTTCGACTTTTCCGTTGACTATTTATTGTCCCTTAAAATACATCAGAATTGAAAGTAGATTTTGACCCGTATGAGACACATCGAGAAAGCCAACATTTTCACTTGTTTTTTATTTTCAATTATCTCTTACCCTCCTTTCTCTGAGTTTGACGGCCCCTCTCAACAGTCACAGTATATAATCTGGCCCCTTAGGACATTTACTTTCCTACCTCTGATATAAAGTGTTAAGGAGATTAAAATATAAAGAGTTCAAATCCATAGATTTTTTTTTAGCAAAGAGCGCCATCTAGTGGGCTCAGAAAATGAGGACACTGTTTCATGAAGCTTCATCAGCCCATCACTCATTATTGGTATCAGACCCGATTCCGATTTTCAAGAATCTATTTTCAATGTCCGATCCATAAGTCCATATAGCCTCAATATCACCGCAATGTATTTTTGATTTTACAAAGAAGGGGCGTTACCTAGTATTTTTGTTGTATGTGTCTAATAACTTGAATATTCTTGCCATGTTGCGCTTTCATTTATGCCTTTAAAAGCTTTTTGTTTTATTAAAGCCAAAGCAGCGATGCACAACTTCAGTGGTGTGGTGTTTTTGGTGTTTTTCGGTGGCAAGTAGAACGTTTTAGAACCGATCGGTATCAAGCCGTCCTCAAGGCTGCGGTGTCAGATATGAAAAAGTGGCATCTTATCTAACAACAACATCAACAGTAGACAAACAAATAGCAGTAGAAGAAGAAGAGCTAATTGTAAAGTAACACTTAGCAACAACCAACAAGATGCATATTGAGTAGCGGCGGCCATTTTTTAAGGTGCCAACAGGTGAAAAGAAAGAAGGCAGCATGAGCTGACTTCAGCAAGGCTCTACATTCTAAAGTGATCATCTCTCAAAGGCCGTATTGTGCATGCTCGGGAGCACGGCCGACCACGATGAACTCTCAAATTGATGGCGATGTAATCTCTTTTCCATTTATATGCTAAGTGCGCCACAAAACATTTTTTTGTGCCAACATCACTGCAGCTGAAGTTAATCCATCTGACACAGAATGGAAATATATCATGGGCCGCCATACGCTGCGCCCACCACTCACGTCCCAGCTACAGCGCGCAGGTGAGGGGAGGTCACATGACCTGTCGGGGCAGCAGTCCGCCGCCCGCAAGACGGCCGCTGCAACTCTGCCAGCTGGAGGTTGAAATAAGATTGAGAATGTGATTCAAGTCCTCAGGGCAGCGCAGGGGAGCGTAGAAGGACAAGTGCGGGTGGAGGAGAAGGATGTGAGTGCGAGGACGCCTGCGGACACACGTGTCGAACAACGCGCAGCCAAGTTGCTGACTAAAACTATTGTCCCTCTGGACAGTAGAGCAAGAATATCGTCCAGACAACAGACTCTCCCACAGCTCAAACAGCAGAAGTTGAAAACAATGTATCCAAGTTGCTAGCTTGAGGCTTGCGTTAAGACTTTCTACGTTGTTGTTGTTGTTGTTGGAACCACAATAATGTTCTCGACTCCCACGAGAACTGAAGTGTGAACATTTGGTGCGCTGACCCCGAGGATGTCGCCTTCATCAGTAGCACCGAAGCGACAATGAAATATTCAGCGTCAAAAGCTTTCGTCAGTCTGAACAAGACTAGGCTCATTTACAAAGCCACAAAAGTGGGCGAAGCATAGCATGTGAAAGCCAGTACAAGTTTCCTGTGTATTTATGACGAGTTAAGTCTATCAAAGTAGACATTCTTCTATGGACAAGACACATGTAGATGTACTCGGGCTTGATACATATTTCATACAGTGCACTCGTGCATTGGCTGTACAAGCTGTATATCCAGTCCACTGAACTTCCTGCTCTGTGTACTTCAAATGGGTTTCATTATGCACCAATGAGCGACGCTAAAAGGAAAGTTTGCTGTTCATTTGAAAGACACTGGGCCCCTCTGAGTCACATTTCCTAAAAGCACTTTAGGTCTTTTTTAAAAACATTGAAATTGCTACTCTGCACATGTGTCGGTGATGCTCGATCTTACTTTACAGATAACGCACATGTTAGGTAAACATACCTCACGTGGACTACAATATTTGGCAACCCATTACAACATTTTGTTTCGCTCACTCAACACTGACTGATGGATCCCCAGGAATCGAGCAAAAAACGAAATGCCTATAGTGTCGCTTCTGTCTAAGGTGTTCCAATGTTCCTGCCCCTGCTGCTTCATCTGCCACCACATGGAGACGTTTCTGTTCTGCAGGAATCAACCTCCTTCCGATCGGATAGCTCACCTGCAAGCGTCAAACACCAAGAGGCAAAAATATTTCTTCCTTTCTTTTTCTTTTGTTTTAAAAGTTTCTCACAACTGTTCAGTGTCAGTCAAAAAAAAAAAAAATTACGCTTAACAACGTTCTATCACACACAGATTAAAATACTCCTAGCACATACTCCATTTACACGCACACAGAGGGTCTGCCAGAATATATCCTGGTGAATATAGATTCATTTCTCCTGAACGAGTGCGGATGTCCTTTCTCAGCACGTTGTCAGGTCCAACTGTGTTGTGTTTCTCACTCGACTGCATTGTCTTATTGGAACCAGTGGGTGGAGAAGGTGTTTCACATACACCATTAATTTGGTATGATGGCCGCTGCCACTGGGTGGAAACCCTGAAGTGATAGGTATCAGACAAACTCACTCTTGACTGACTCCGGGAGCAGAGTGCTGCTCTGCGCTGGGAGGACGGCGCACTACGCTTTTATTAACATGAATAAGAAGCCACCAAATCAATGAGGCTCATCCTCCTACGCAGGAGCCGAGTGGAAAGAAATGCATCATTGTTTAACTTCACGGAACAAAAGTCAATAAGCAATTTAGGAATAGAGTGTGAGGAGAAAATATGTATCTGACAAACGGATATTTGTTCGATTAAATTACCTCTGAGTCGTAAAGTTGGGACTAGAACGATGCTGCTGTTCTTTAAATACCACGCGGCACAATTCACTACAGAGTCTTGATGCATCATTTCTACCTTAACATACCTTTTTTTTACGTTTTATGATACATGATGCATAGTGATGAGTCAAGTTTAACTTTTTTCCCATTTTCTTACTTGCATAGATTCACAGAATTGTCTCTTTTTCTTCATTTTGAATGCACCCTTCGTCCACAGTCTTTGCTGCTGAGACACTGTAGGAACCAGATCGCCCTCGGCGCTTCTCACAAGCCCATGGGCAAGGTGAATCCCTGCTCTGGGGCCCCTCCCCTCACATCCCTTACTTTTTAAACAGACATTTGTCTCATCGGTTCTCTTTTTTGTGTTATGTTTACCTGTTTTTAAATGATTTACTGTCAATACGAGTAAAAGAAGAAATGTTGCGCGAGGTGTTTCTTCATCCTCATCTTTGATGCCCTCACAGCTCGTGGTTTTCACGCATGAGATTGTGATCACATGATCAGAACACCATCCCTGAATTTCTCAACAGAACCGCGTTGCATTACTCATCGAATGTCTGAGATTTTAATGTCACTTTTCAAGATAACATTCTGCCGCATCCATTACACCACGTCATTCACAGATGCCACAAGCTTGGTGGAGTAAAAGTCCATTTTATATCCCAAGAAAATATAGATTAATAAATAGGATTCCATTCACGAGGGGGTCAGAGATTGGAGGCTCATCCCTCAGACATCTCCTCATAGTTAAATATTTATTGAACATATATGACTATAAGGTTCCATTATTCATCTTTGCCTAGCGTTGTTTGCTTCCTCATATTTATTTAGTTCTGCCCCCTGTCTTGCACCGTATTTTCAAAATCTCAGGAACAGATTGAAAGTTAAAACCAGAGAGTTTCTTTCGCTTTGATGCTTGAACACTCCATGTTGCTGTGAATTGACCCACTGAGCTTGAGATATGACATCTGCTTTGTGAGTGTGAGCAGTGCAGGATTGAATGGAGCTGCAATGCTCTAACAACTGGAAATGCAGGCTGCATTTCAACACAGAAGATTGACTTGTTTACCAAAAACATGATTTCTTCATTTCCACCAGAGGAAGGACCAGTCTGTAAACACACTGAAGCACATAGAGGTTTCGGGGTCGATGAGTGTCTGAAGAAAGAATGATGATGAATCCAACTTCACCGGAGACGGGCTGACAAACACAATCATTTCAGTTTGCCAGGTTGGATCAGCGCCATGTTTTTGATAAAACCATAGTCAGTAACAGAATTGTAAGAATTTTCACATGTGATTTGAAGTTCTGAAAGATTATTTCAGCTTGCAACAAAGAATCCCTGGTACTGGCGAGAAGTCACAAGTAGTGATGGGCCATTGAGGCTTCATGAAACAGTGCCCGTACTTTTAGAGCTCAGTAGGTGGCGCTTGTTTAAAAATGAGGTGAGGTTTCATTGAAATGAATCACGATGGTGTAACATAGTAGAACCGCCTTCGATGTGAGTTTGAGATTTCACAGGATGAACACAATCAAACCCTAAGATCTCTCAACTGAAGCAGTGGTGATGTGTGGATGAGGCTTCGTGAAACAGTGTCGTCATTTTCACAGCCCACTAGATGCAGCTCTAAAATCTTCCAATTTGAACAGCCATTTCAATGAAACCTCACCTCATTTTTAAACCAACAGCGCCACCTGCTGAGCTCTAAAATTAAAGACACTGTTTCATGAAGCCTCATCAGCCCATACCAATGAAGCAGGTTGTATGTGCAGTTGTGTGTTTAAGTGTTTCGACCTGCCGATGCTCGGACCAGTCGTCTCTGCCACAGCTGCCGCAGGATTAAGATTTTCTACTGACAGAGGATGTGACAGCTCAATGAACACAATCATGCAGAGGAATGGCCTTAAAACGTAGAGATGACGTCTGGACTTCTAGCAGATGGCATCGCCAGATATTAGAATTCTGGTCAGCTTTACACTGATGGGATTTGAGAGAAGTCTCTTCTCAATGCAGTGCTTTTTGCTTTTTGCTATTCCAGTGAGAGGCTGCAGCCTGAAACGGCCAGATGCCTTTCCCATTGGTGTTTGGGTTTCCTCTCCACCAGGTATCGTGGGTGGGATGATCACTCCTCCAAGGTAGCTGTCAGGTTTCAAAATTTAAAAAAAATCATTGTTAAGATTCATTTTCATTGGTGGATCATGACCCAGGCAGGAAGGAGAGTCCAAATCCAAAATGTGACTTGGGATTTTAACTCTCAGTCTCCTTTCTGTTTGTCATAACATTCATTTCAACCATGAAACCGGTGGTTGATCCAGTTGTGACTAAACCACTAAACAGTACATTAGCCTTTTCAACACAGCACAGCATGGGGCCTGGATCCAGGCAGCTTACCGTCCAGAATGCTGCTGGCTCGACAATATCTCGTCGCTCCTGAACCACTGCTCAGCCTCAACAGGTTAGTGGTGCTGTAGCTGAGAGCTCTGAGACGATTGTAGCCCCAGACCGAGACCAAATGCAGTCAAGTCTGACACAAGACCGAGAATGTGAACGTTTGAAGGGTCCATTGGGAGCAGCCCGGGAGAGAAGGGAGTGTGATCGGAGTATAGAGGTGGATGTACAGGCCATTCAAACACTTCTTTTCACGTCACTAATGTGTGGAAGGATACTCCTGTATGTATATAACTATGTCAGAAAATGAAGCTTCGAAAAAGTTACACTTGGAGGAATGATCTGTCTTTTTCTCAAAACTCTTCCAAACACTTCCAACATTATCTGGTTCAAATTTATCGCAAGAACTTCACAGATTTCAAAAACAAAAATAAAAATAAAAATAAAAATAAAACGGATGATGGACAGAAATTTCAATTTAAAAACACGTCAGGATGGAAGCTTGAACTGGTAATTACATAAATTATCTTAAAATCTCTGGAGTCACGATTAGTATTGATTCAAAATGAAAGCTGTTTCATCTTTATTACTTAAAATTAATCCACAGTAACTATGTGATGAATCACACTGTAATTCTTCAGAGTTTGACGGTTCTGCTTTTTGTATGTGCCAGCAGAAGCTTCTTCAGTTAAAACCTTCCGATATACGACGCCGTGACTCTGGCGTTTGACCAGCTGAGCCTGAGAACAAAGACTCGATCCCTGCAGTTGTGTAGTTTGACACAACTGCATCCTGAGCAACATCAGTGCCTCTTTCGTTTTGCTGGACCAAGCAAGAATTATAATACTGTCTGTGGAGCGGCCAGTACACGTAGTGCAGGATTCTAATCCACTGATCCACATCGCTGTCAGCATCGTAACTCACAGGCCACCAAAGAGCTGCATGTCAGTGATAGATTCTCAGGTTCTACTCACAGTGATGCAAGATAACTTGGCCTCCTGCAGTGTTACATACAGCATCAGTTTGTTTTGTTTTTATTGTGATTCAAAAGTTGAGGAAGTATTGGCAATAGTACCGAAAGCAGTGATGGGCCAACGAGGCTTCATGAAACAGTGGCCTTATTTTCAGAGCGCAGTAGGTGGTGCTGTTGGTTTAAAAATAAGATTGACATGGCTGTTCAAATCTGACCATTCTAGAGCAGAGAGCGCCATCTAGTGGGCTCTGAAAATGAGGACCCTGTTTCATGAAGCCTCATCACCAACCACAAGCTTTCTAGCAGGAAGAGGTGTTTCATTTCATTCATTGTTGCCTCTCTTCTTCTCCTCAGCCTTTCCACCCTCCAGATTCAGTTTTCCCCTTTATCAAAGCCTGAAAAGCTCCAGCCCTGGAAACTGAACATCACAGCCTTGAACACTTTTTGCATCACTAAGATTTGCAGCTGGCCGCAGAGCAGGAGGATCAATAATCTCTCCACCAGACTTAATTTTCCTTCCTGGAAACCAGTCGACACCTTTAAAATTGGAAGAATAACACAAATGGGGCCGTCTAATGAAATGCTGGGGTTCGCCGCGACACTTGACTTTTTCCTGCTCGCTGAAGGAAGCGGCTTTGATGGGTGGCTGAAATAATGAGCAGGATGCCTGAGAGCTGCAACATAATTGGGATGGGCATATTCAATCAAAACACACCTCTGTTCAATTTCTGCTGGCGCAGGCTCAGCGTGCCGGTAATTTACTTTGACTGGCAGAAGTTGGTGCAGGCGGACGGAGGAGGCGATTTTCTTTCCATGGAAACTTGAAAGACAATCAGAGTCAACATGAAAACTATGAGACGGGTAATTTCAGAGAGTGTGGGGAGTAAATCATCGGTGTTTAAGACGCCGGCAAGATGAGAATATTTCAGACTAATTTCTGGCTCCCGCTCTGAGAGGAAGATGAGGTCACGGATGAGGCGCTCTTTGTTTTCACTCCAGGTTACTCGCAGTAGTGGAAAATGTGAAATCTTAAACTTGCAAGGGCTACTGGGGGGTGGAGCAAGAGGTTGGGTTCATGATGGACACAGCTCACATATACTGTACTGACAACCACTCCACTGAGTCTCAACTAGTGATGGGCTGGTGAGGCTTCATGAAACATTGTCCTCATTTTCAGAGTTCAGTAGGTGGTGCTGTTTAAGTCTTTTTGAAATGGTTGTTCACATCCAAAGATTTCCAAATCCAAAGACTGCCATCTAGTGGGCTATGAAATAAGGACAGTGTTTCATGAAGCCTCATCGGCCCATCACTACTTTTGCCACATTCTGGGATGCACACATGCACTTGAGAAAAGCCGCTATTTGACACCTGAGGAGAAGAAGATAGTCTCACGTAGTGATAGGTCAGTGAGGCTTCATGAAGTTCAGTAGGTGGCGCTGTAGGTTTTATTGAAGTGCTTGTTCAAATCCAAAGATTTTACAGCAGAGTGCCGTCTAGTGGGCTCTGAAATAAGGACACTGTTTCATGACGCCTCATTGGCCCATCACTACTCTCAACCAGGACAGGTCGGACTCACAGCCTGAAGTGACCCGCAGACATGCCTTGCCCTGCTGCAGCCGATTAACTCTGTGTGAGTGAATTTAAATAAAATCAATGTTGCCAGTGAACACGGCAGGAAGAGGATAGAACAGAAGCACGAGAAGAGGGTTACAGTGCTCTGCAGCAAGAAGCTCCTGGATTCACTGTTTGTATCCTTGTTTTTTTAAACACACATTTTAGGTTTATAGTATCAGCAACACAAGTTTAGCTCTTTTGGATGTAGCCCTCTCTTTTCTTTGATCCGCTTGCAAATGGTTGCTATTAGTCACTCTGTTGTGCAGCACGTTGTATTAGCTTTTTCAGCTTGTTGTGACCCTTGTTGCTCTAGTTCAAATCCACATTCGCCAAGGGTTGTTTCCATCGATTTGGTTCTTTTGATTCCACGGGCAGTAACAAGGCTTTCATCTCCCAACGAAGCACTATTGATGTTTTAAGTGGATGGCGTCTAGAAATAACTCCTGTCCGGCTACAAATGAATTTTATATTTGCAGGAAACAAACACAACGTTGCACACTTTGGGCACTACACAACATGAAAGTGCCCCCCGCACCCCTCCATTATCTCTGGGTCCAAATGAATGGATGTTTTACAAGGTTCATTACGACCTCTGACTGGTGAAATGTGCTTCCCGTGATCGAGGGAACTTTAAACATCTTGTGCAACTGCACCCCCTCCCACCGCCCAAAAATGGGTCTGGTGCAGATTCCTTAATGGATGTTCAATCAATGTGCGTCGTCTCTTTCCAAACTTGGGTTTTGACTGACGTGTATTGAACAGGAGAGCGGTCTCCTGGGGGTTAAACTCACGAGGACCAAATAACGAAAAGCGCTTGGTGGTGGAAAAAACACTGACACATGAATAAGAAAGCTAACAAGTAGTGATGGGTCCTGCAACACCGATGCACCGGCGCACACCACGAGCTCACAGAACAATCCCCGCGTCGGTGCGCGTACCGCTTTAAGACAATCATGTGACTGTGTCGACTCGGTAAAAACGTGCCGAACTGTGCTTGTAAGGAAGTGCATCTGTCAGCAGGATGTAACTGCTGAAACTATCTGATCTCACGGTTCCTTGTGAATGTCTTTGTGGATCGACGGGGCAGCTCCAAGCGAAAGGCAAGTTGTCTGCCATGTGGGACCAATGTATTTATTTCAATCTTTACCCAGTTTGTCTCAAATCTTGTCTTGTTGCATTCTAAATAAAGCTAATAGTCAAAGGCAGAAAACAAACGGGGAAGAAACCAAGAAGGCAGCAGAAAAGAGTTGTCAAAAGAGTTATCAAAACACGCATCGGAAACAAAGTCACGAGAGGAAGAGCTTTACTGGTGGACGCAAAGTAACCATCTGGCAACACACACTGGAGCCAAGGTGTTGATCAGTGGAGCTTGATTAGTGGATGGGTTCCAGCTGTGCTGCTGTATAGGTGGACAGAACACAGAAAACAGAAACAACACACACAAAATAAAAGCACACAGAAACTGAACATAACAAAGAGACTGCCAGGCTCCAGGGTGTCATGTGACCACACCCAGTTATGCTTTGAAATTCCATTTAAGGAACACATCTACGCATGTTGTTCTATCTTGCGTAGCTACAGTTTTGCCAAAAAAAAAAATCTCCAAATATATAAAATGTGAAAATTAGAAATGAACGAAAAAATGCTAAATAAAGTGTACATTCCTGCATGTGTAGATGTAAAAATAAGTTCATTTTAAGTGGGCGCTTGAAAATGATAAAATGCTTCCAGGAAATTCCCATTGTTCCACAGCCTTTGTGTAGCATTTTGCAGGTGATCCTGCACTGACGTAAAACCCCTGCGGCGAGGGCGGCAAATTAATGAGGATTGGTGGTCAGCAGTTTGTGAATGTGCTATCATTGCACATTAAATTGATCCAAACAAGCACTTAATACATTGCTTTCTGGTCCAAGGCACATGGTGAGGTCCAGAGGATGTAAAGAGACACAGAAATCAATTGGCCTGATTGAGAGCAGGGACGGGGGCGAGAGCGAGAGAGAGAGCGAGAGACAGCGAGAGAGTGGAGGAAAGAACAGGCTGGTCCAATCAGAGCACCCCATGATGGCCTGTGTAGTAATCAAGTTTTTATATGAAACAGCCGAGGAGACCGGTGACTCAGTCAATATCCAATCTAATCCATATCAACAAGCACTTGCAATTTCTTAAAAAGCTGCCGGCTGGTCTTGCCAATCTGGGTAAACTGAATTAGCCGAGTGGAGACCGGAGACGTCCCACGAGTTACGCTGCGACGACATGGACGTCAATGCCTTAGCGCTGATGTGTCAAACTCAAGCAGCGGGGGCCGGCGGAGGTCACGTTTTACGGCCCGGAGAGGATTCAGATGTGTGTGTTGGTTTAGAATGAAACTGAAGACTGAGGCCCATTTATGCTCAACGTTACGTACTGATCCGGACACGGGCGGATTCTTCTGTCCATTCTCTGTGTTCATTTCATATTATCATGTTTCATGTTTCCACAAAGTTTACTGATACAGACCGAACGTAACAGTACCTCCAGAAACCATGGGGGCCAGTGTTGCTGTTTCTACCCAAAACGTAGCTCTGATGAGACACGAAGAAGACAAAACAATGGTAAAAATTCTCCGTCCTCCAGTTCACCGACCACCGCGTCCGACAACACCGCCTCCGTTTCCTCTTCTGTGCAACAGCTACATGATCAATGGTTCGTCCACAGTCGCCATGTTGGTTTTGGGGTTTGCTGTTGTCATGAACGTTGGGCTGCTCCCCCTGGTGGATAAATTGGTGAACAGCAATGTAAAGAACGCGTGGAAGCATGTGATCAGTGACACGGTGTGAAACAGGTACCACTTTGTACGTAAGGGGAGCATTAAACAGGCCTTTAAACAGCACCGAATAACAACCAGCACCAGTGTATGTGACCTACAAAGAACACATTTTTCACAGGTCTTTTTCAACCAGGCAGAGATCAGAAAAAAATCGACATTTAAGCATAAGCTCATCAAATGAAAGAACAAGTTCATGTTTGAAAACAAACCACAGAGTTGCAGTAAAATTTGTCTCCAAAGAGACGCTGAGACTATAGAAATGGGCAGTTTGTTCCACCTGTTACTTGGACGGTGTTTAAGCTATTTCATGTCATACATTTCTGTCATTATCTAGAACAAGTCCTCATCTACTTGTGAGAAACCTTTGTCACCTGGTCACATCATCCCCCAAAATTGTTATTGGAACTCAATACAAGCCTCTGCTGCTGGAAGACATCACACCGAGCAAATGCCATTGAGAGAAACTCACCTCCTGACATTGACAGAAACCGGAAGTAAACAACTGATCGTACTCAGAAATGATATTATGTTGGCATGTTTGCGTGACTTGATACTGCGCCGCTCTCACCTCGCAGCCAAAACCGATTTATTCAGGCCCTGAATGTGTGTAAACAAGAGCTAACCTCCCCACTCCACTATAGAAACAGATCACTTGACTTGACTGCAGTCTCTGCCACCGTTTATGTGTGTGTTCCGCCAACGATGCAGCCAGCTAGAAAATAAAATCCCTCGGCTATTAACCAGCTGAGTGCACAGCCGGTCAACACAGTGAATTAAAACGCTACATTTTCGCCTCTGATTCCCAAGCACCTCGGCTTGGTCAATTTAGTTTTCTAATTTCTCAAGTTTGTTGTTCTGCAACTTTATTGAAGTGACTTAGTTATTACAATTCCAGCCCTATGCTGCGTTCTGATTTACTCCAAAAGTTCAAAACAAACATTTTTTAATCCATATTTCCAGAGAAAAATAGAAGTGTAAGTCTTGAACAAGTCTATTTTTTGGGAGGGAAAATATGTTGGACATTCAGAAGACATTTCAATGTGTTTATTGACCCGTGCTTATGCGAAAATGATCACTGTAATCCTGGAATGAGTAATCTACATTGAAATAATCTGCAGCTGGTGCTGAAGCTGAGACAGGTGAACACCTCCAGCCTTCTCAAGCTCCACCGTCTGCAGGACGGAGCCACCGGGGAAACATAATTAGCTCTCGCAGCATCTGCCTCGCCACATGGACGAAAACCTGCAGCGCTCTCATAAAGACAAGAAGAACTGGTAGGAGATGTTCACACCAGGTCACGGTCTTCTCAAGACTGCAGGAGAGCGGCGTCATACTTTGTCACCTTGTATTGCATCCATCCAACCCCTCTGAAGGATTTCAGTAGTGATGGGCTGGTGAGGCTTCATGAAACAGTGTCCTCATTCATTCATAGATGGCGCTCTCTCCACTGAAATCTTTGGTGTGAACAACCATTTCAATGAAACCAACAGTGTCACCTACTGTGCTCTAAAAATAAGGAGTGTTTCATGAAGCCTCATTCAGTGAGCTGACCTTAGCAGAGTCACTAGTAGCGAAGTGTGAGGGGCACCAGAGGAACTTGCCTTTGAGATTGGCTTCACCTTAACACACCACAGCCCTTGCTTTTATTGTCATATTCTGCCATTCAGTTCTTGTCCTTCTCAAGTCCAGTGGCGTTAAACCCTCATACCTTATGCCAGAACTTCATTTCAGAAAAAGTGGAATTTATGACCCATTCCTCAACGCCCTATCAAACCTGAACTCTATTCGCCATATATATCTTAAATTCCTACTCTGACTCGACTCATTTTCAATAAAGTTGCCTCTCATGAGCCAGTTTAATCATCTCAACATTTCAGCGCAAAGTCAAATTGCTGATCACAGCTGTGGGTCAATCACTGATGGGCTTCCATTTTTTTTTTCACTTTAAAATGCAGGTCAAATTGGAAACCGACATGGATGCCCCTCCCCTGTTACGTTCGTTTTCTTGTGATTTTCTTGTGTCATTTCTCAAGTTGTGTTCCCGGTTTTTGTATGTGTATTTCCGTTTCCTGTTTTGTCTCCAGCTTCCTGAGCAATGCGACACAGCTTGGTGCCAGCTCACATCGCCAGATGGTTACTTCGCGTTCCTACGGTAAACTCTTTTGACCGCTCTCTCGTTGCTCCTGTTTATATATCTACATTTCCACATGCGTGCTAGTTCTTTTTCTGCCGCATTCTTTGTTGTTCTCCTTGCTTTTTTGTCTGTTGTTCATGATCGCTTGTGAGTGTTCCGTATAAACTCACTTTTTGTTTTTCCTCTCAATAGATTTATTCTCCTTGTGCATGTGTGTAATATTCCACCACTGAGCGCTTTGCGTTTCATGAGTTTTGTTTCCGAGTGCTATTGTTGTGCCGACTCCTAGAGCGATCATGACATTTTTTCCATAAATATGTATTACATTTCAGTTCTGCTTATAACAACCAAGCATTTCTTTAAGTTTGACACCATCTCAAAGTGGATTGAGTGACTGCCATTGTAATATGTCTAAAACAGTCTATCTGCCAGCGTCAATCCAAACCTTAAGAACACCTTCAGAATGAACCCTGGAAGTATTTTTGGAAGATGTCGATCCATTTTAGAGTTATTCTGTTTCCAAATGGATGGATGGAGACTCCTGACAGCCGCCATGTTTGGTGGAAGTGATCATTTATGACGTGCACAAGGTTCATTGATGGGCACCAAGTTGTGTTCAGGTGGTGTTTTTTCAAAAACAAAAGACCAAATTGCTCTTTTTAATTACTGGATCTGCAGTCTGTACTAGATTCCAATTCCTTCCTTAATCCTGAAACTCAAAAATGCGCTCTCCCGCGAGAGCCAGGACTGTCCTGATTCTCAGGAAGTTCAGTTGAGGAGCGAGACTGAGGAACGTAGCTTCCTCAGTTTTGAGGATTGAGGAAGGCACAGACTCCACAGTGAGGATGTAGCGAATATATTCGATTTGAATAGAGCAAAAAAAAGTAATATTAATTCGGTGACGAAGATTCACCGAGGCCCAATAGTGATCACTCAATGACACAACTTTCCCTGGAGGTCTGCACAATGCCCTTTGCTCCAAAACGCTGACCCCTACAGTCTGATGACGTACCTGCATTTAAGCTAAGTCTAACCTTAACACTTGGTTTTGAGGGCCAAGGTTGAGCCTTCAGGAGTGAGGATTAAGAGACAAAAAAAGACCTTGGAAAAGTTTTCTTGAGCCGCAAGTACCACAACACTATTGGAAAATCCTGTTGAACAGATGCAAAATGGCTCGAAAAACTTACAGTTTTTAATTTTGCTCTAACATAAAAGATTTTGAAGGCCAGAATAAGTGTATTGGATCGACACAAACATTTGTCTTGTAGCCTCAAACAATTGTCTCATAGTATATATGAATACACTATGATGATATTCAGTCAGTTGCCATGGACATGTGGCACTCGGACACACACATCTGATGTGAGGCATGTAGTCATCACCACAATTCCCGTGTTGCTGATCTCCTGGCACTCACAAGAAATGGATTCATTTTTGCAAACTTTGATCCAGCGTTTGAGTTGCTCAAACATACGACTGCAGAACTCGACTTTTCACTTTCTTCTCCCTTCCCTGTGTCCACGTCTGCTGCGACGCAGAGCCACCGTTGCCTAACAATTTCACACACATTTGAATCTTCACAGATAAAATATCTATTAATCTGTTCAAAGGATTTTAGTGCAGGAGATCCAGTCGTGTGTCATGGTCCTCGGCTGGAATGAATCCTATTTAATTAGACAGGAGCAATGCAATGGCATGTTTTGCATATTTCTACCATTTAAAACTTCAAGCTCCTCAGTCAACTTTATTTATAATCTGATTATGATCAAGGATTTGAATGAACTGTTTCTTGTCCTTGTCTTCCCGACACCCAAGGGTATCATTATCATAAGTTCATTAGCCCATAAAGCATATTATACTGCCATTAAAATCTATTACGGGAGTGTTTCGGGGACGTGTTCCGGGCCTCGCCGGCGCTGCGCAGAGAGAAAATCTCATTTGAATCAACTTATTAATCATGTTTTAGATGTAATTATTGCGTGTGTCCACAGTTGTTGTGTCGTAAATCCTCCGAAGGATTCCGCTGGTTAAAGTGAGGAATAATCCAATCAACACATTACACTCATGTCCCTGTCCAAGTTGGATCATACACCCGCCGAGGGACGGCTGGATAATGTGGTTACAGCTTGTTGGTGTCCGCGACAGCAGGTGCGGTGTATCGGTTCACCGTGGAGTTGAACGCTCAAGCCGCCACTCTGAGTGACAGCAGCCATTTTAGCGCTGTCTCTGTGCGTTGATAGTGAAATACTCGGGTGAAGTGGGGGTTAGTTTGCTTGCATTAAACTTGAGTAAAATGGGCCAAACATCTGCATGATGGAGGTTCCACTGGTCCTGACCTTTCTCCAGCCGGAGCTGGAGATAATGGCAGCCCGTGGGTCACAGAGTCTCTGTCAGAAGCATATCTGATCACAACCTGAGGTATTATAATGCAGGAGGAGGAAAACTGGTTTCCTGAGCGGCCACATTTACATGGTGCGACTGCTGTGAAGGCAGAAGGACAGAAGATAAAAGAGTCTTCAGTCTAGCTAAACTTTTAGGACTGCAATATTATGAAATTAGGAAATAGAAAATAGGAAGGTTTGTAATGGTGATGTGACATTATGTGCCTATTTCATTAAAGGTTATTTCATGTTGTTTATGATTCAATTCTCAACTTGAAGAAGTGAATAGATGTGTAGCAGAACAGAACTATATTATAATATTTGTTTTTCAACTTATATTAAAAGTACTAATATCAGCGGGTCTATAATTCAACATTCCAGTGTAATTATTATTAATAACCATGGAGGAAGAAAA
The DNA here is from genome assembly GCF_027744825.2 of Synchiropus splendidus. NCBI lineage: Eukaryota > Metazoa > Chordata > Actinopteri > Syngnathiformes > Callionymidae > Synchiropus > Synchiropus splendidus. Next base: position 21,398,015 of record NC_071341.1, on the reverse strand, counting down.
AAATATGGGAAAGGCAAGATAAAGAAAATGAACTGAATAACACATGAGTTGTCTTTAGAATTTAACAGAAGAAAGTGACTTGCGATCTACCTGAGTCTGAGCCACACCTTGACGTGTCTTGAGCGCCACGGAAACAGCGGCACCTGTTTTCTTTTTTCTTTTCTTTTCTTCATTTCCCATGGTTGGTTGAAGTCATGTGATCGACTCAATGACAGGTAGACATCACTTGGGTAGGGAAGCCCTGTGCTAGTGGCTACAGTGAAAATACCTTTAGTGAAAGTAAATGTTTTCTTTCTTTTGGTTGAACTGATCAGAAAACGTACAATAGTAAGTTAATAACGTGATGGTCAGGAACCCCCTCCTTCTGGTCATATTGTTTTGGCCAACTTCCTGCTCCCGCCTTTCTCTCCTCCTCTCTTCCAGGATTTGGGGTTGTTTTCCCTCCATACAAGCTTCACAGACTCACACACACCTGAGCCCAATCTCCTAGTCACAAACCGCTCTACTTGAACGCCGGCCAGAAGACAACCAGCGCCAGTTTGTTGCTTTTGCTCGCCCTGGTATTCCGGTCTTGATTCCGGTCTTAGTCTCCTTCCTGCTGCACTTGGGTCTCCTGTCTTAAAATCACTCCAGTGATGACATTTTTGGAGCGTTGAAAACTGTTTCATACTCAAGGATTGTGTGGATTAAATCAGACTACACTTTACTGCTCAAATACTATTGGACTTTTTGAATCCAATAAGGAAAAAACAGTATGACCGGGCAATAAACTGCTACTTTGCACACAGCAGCTCATACGACGCGGCTAATATATGGATTTTTACCGGCTGAAGAGGGTCATGCTGCCAAAATATTGAGCTTTAATGTCAATAAAAGATGTGAGGAGTTGATGATTCAAGTTCAGAACATTGCCCAGTTTGTTTCATGAGTCAGTCTCCATGCTGGAGGCTGAGTTTAAAAGTGACCCTCATTTTTAAGCCGGGTGCACCACTAACCTGTCTACGGATCAGACAGCACCACTGCACCCACGGCTTATAGACTGCTGCGGCTCATGGATGACCAAGATCTATTTTCCTTCTTCAATTTAGTGGGTACAGTCTAATATCGTGGTGCTCTCCATATTCTGGATATTACAGTAATAAAGCTGCCTTGGAAGGCGTTTCTGCTTTTATAGTTTCCTTTCTGTCAAAAGCAAGTGAGGCCATAAACACAGTTTCATTTTCAGATCTTCAGATCAGATGGGCTTCAGATCGCGCTTATGTTTAGCAGAGAAAGCAGCACTTTATTTACAGTCAGATTTTTGCTCCAGGCGATTGAGCGCAGGACGCAAGGTCGAAAAGCCGATGTCTTCAGGAAACATTCCATATTTAACTTCCTTAGAAAGTACACACGCAACAAAACTGGAGAGGATTATTCATAAAGCTGCTGTTAAAGTTAGCATGGGAGCCTGAGGGAGCCTTTTTGTAGAAGGATATGAATTACAGATTCATAATAACCATTCCTTTGAATACATTATGCCGATTGCAAAAAAATTCTGAAATACAAAAGGAACGATAAATGATATTTTTGTTGTCATTTGTGAATGAACTGTCCGTTTAATATTGCATTTCTAGATTTATGAGACGCTGTCGTGTTTCCTCCTCTTTGGTCTGTGTTATATTTACAGGAAAGAATGCTGTGTTCCTTTGTTCTGTCTCTGCCCATTGCACGAAATGCCTCCTCCCAAAATTGCAGTGGCGTCCTCAGAAGAGTATTTATTTTCATTGGCCGTTTCCCCAAGCTGGACTCATTTGTCAAAAAGAGTGTGATCCTGGGGTCCTGCTCCTGCACTGTTTGTCTTGTATCGATCGTGTTTTGTCACTTCTGCCTCGGTTGAAGGTGAATGGAACTTTATCTTCACAACATGTTTTTTTGTTGTTGTTTTTTTGAAGGTGTGTTTGTGAACACACACGGGAGAGAGGCTTGCTGCTTTGCCGAACTTGATCATGAATTGTGATGTGTAGAAAAATCCAGTATCCAGAACAGACTGTTTTCATGCACACAAAACAAATCATTATAATATATATATATATATATATATATATATATATATATATATATATATATATATATATACTTACTGTATTCCTTATTTATACTGTATAATGTATCTGCCTAGTGAGACCATCTGTATGCTTGTAACAGGTGCACTCTGCGATTGTGTCTGGGGTCAAAGTTCAGGGTCAAAAGTTCAGCCGTGTATCACAGCGGCTTCACCAGATTACTCATGAATGAATAGTAATTTCATGATTTGCTCACAGTTCATCCCTGAAGTGCTAAAAACAGAAGCACTCTGTGAAAGAGAAACACACGGCTGACGTCAGCGCCACCATCAGGCATCACTAGGTCACAGAGATAAGCTCCCAGGTCCAGAACAATAAGCTGAGGACGCGACCCCTATTAAGAAGAAGCAACAAAGACGTGTTGATGCAGATGCTCCGCTCACTTTCACAGCACAGACGTGAGTTCATTCCTTCTAAATGTCCTGAAATGACTCATACAGAAGGATTTAATCGAGGGTAAATCTGAAAAGGTCGACGACTACCAGAGTCGACAGCTGTAATGTCCGCCGACGAGACCGGGGTCACATGGGACATGAAAGTAATCCTCGGTGTTGGCTCGATCGCTTTACAGCGGAAAGAGCAAAAGGGAATGATTCAAAAGAGGGAAATGTCCAGCAGCAATCATATGCTTGGACTGAAATCAAACATGTTTTTTTTTTACATCTATATTTTCGCTTCCGCCATCCCATGTTGTTTTGTACTTCTCGCCCCAACTCAGTAATAGAGATGAAAACCAAGTCATAAAACTCAAAAATAATGCAGATATTGAAGCAGATAACGCACTAAAGCAGATATTTATTAGTCATCGAAAAGTCCAACCAGGTGCAGAACCAGGTGCAAGTCACATTCATCAAATTTACTAGAGAAAAAAAAAAAAAACACTCGATGCAAAATTTTGAAAAACTCAATAAAATAAATATAACAAAACAATGTCTAAATATCATAAAATAAAAATAGAAGATATAAGTAAAGTAAAGTACTGCCATAAGATGTTCTGGGGTTTTTTTTTAACTTTCTTTAGCATATTTTCTTTTCAAGAAGAACTGGTAACTATCACAGATTTGCAGCTGTCAAGTCAATTCAATAACTCACTACTGCCACCATACATGGCTAATGCGTCTCACGGCCCAGAGGTCTAAAACAAAAAAACTTTTAGCGGCCCTCTAGGAGGCGCTCGCTGCCCAACCAAGGGCCCCGGAAGAACAATCACTGACCTAAAGAATGGCTCACATATGGTCTAGCTAACTAGTAGTGATGGGTCAATGAGGCTTCATGAAACAGTGTCTTTATTTTTGGAGCTCAGTAGGTGGCGCTGTTGGTTTAAAACAATGCGTCTCAATTCGTTTATGTTCCGCCCCCCAGGAAGAAGTAAACATTTCGTGCCACCCCAACTCTCTGCCACCTCTGTAAATAGTTTTTTTTGTCTGTAACAGCAAAGACTTTGCATCAATTTGCCTGAAATAATTCATGAAGCCTCACTGGCCCATCACTACTTGTTAGTAACTGGAGACCCGCCCCCTAAGAGTGCAACCTACTTTAATAATGAGGCTTGAGAGGTGCAGGGAAGTTGTTTTGGTAGCTAGAATTCACTATTTGGTCGCCAGGTTGGGTTTGCAGTGAAAGCATGAGAGGCTGCTCCTCCGTGTAGCGAAGCCTGGTGAGGAGACGTGAAGATGCTCAGCACTTCCACCAAGCAGAAGGCCTTAGTTCAGTGCTGACTCAGGAGATTATATAGAAACTGCTCTTCAAAAATGCTGTCCTCAGGTGTAAAATGCCATCGACTCCAAATGTCGCCGCCTCTTCAGTGGTATTAATGAATTCTTCATGCTCCATGTAGCGTATTGATGGAGGATTGACTGTGTTCAGGCTGGAAAGTGGACGCCCATATTCAATGATCGAGGTGGGAAGATTCTCAAACCTCTGGGTTCATTCTCAGGTTCGTGTATTCAGTCAACCTCTTATTTTCTCACTTTCTCAACAGCAAGTAGGCAGCCCTAGTAACGCTTTTACATATATAATGACATATATCATTTTATATATAGGTTGTTTTTGGTTGATAAAATCTATGAACACCATACACTGAATGCGTTTTGTTTTCACCATTATTTTTTAACTGGACAGGATTACATTTTTTACTGATTTATTTATACTTAATTTATATGTGAAATCTTGAATGTTTGTTTTTTTAAGTTAAAAGTGCATTTTTAAAATTTGTATTACTCATTATTGTGTGTATATTTGTTTTTAAACCGATTACTTTCAAGATCCTAGAATAAATAATGCCTAAGGTTTCATGGAATTATATTCAAATGATCCTTTGATAAAAATTCAGTTGTCGGGGTTTTCCTCCACCCATTTATCATCTTATCTCACCAAAATCTTCTTTATCTTTGCATATCAGAATGTGCGAAGAACCTCCTCCCCTGGACATTGAATTGCCCCTGGTCTGACATGTATCCACAATAGTGCGGAGCTTTGTAAAACATTAGCGGCTCTGACTCTTTAAGCAACAGGATGTGTCAACATGCCTCTTCTAACAAGCTGGTGGGCCTGCAGTGGTGGTGGAGGCAGCCACGGAGCTGCATGTTCTAACCTTGCTCTGATGATCTTCTCCCCCGGGTGCGCAGTGACATTCTGAGTTTGTGTGAAAGTACATCTGAGTGAGTCAGCGTGCTGCGGCGGCACAGCACTCACCGTGGCTCTCTATTACCATAATGATGACTCAGTTCTGTTCCTACCCGCTGCATCCTGTCCAGCCTCTCGTGTTGCTCCGTCTCCACGCCCCGCTCTCCTTCCACTGTCCTTTTTCACCTTCCTGTCGCCTCCTATTCTGGGATGGCTCAGTGGTTCCAGGCCTCCCTCCACAATGTGACGGCCGCGGCTCTCCACGTCAGCTGGCTGACACCACCAGCAATAACACTGGCATCACTGTCAGGCTGAAAAAGAATCACACAGTTGTGTTCAGAAGAAGCCACAGTGTCATCCAGCACAATGGTTCCTTCAACAGAAAACGTTCAGTCGGCTTCTGCGAGTCATTTGCTTCGCGCTGCTTTCCATTCTTGACGCGGTAATTGAGGTCTGGAAGCTGATAATAGAAGCGGCAGCACGTTTTTCACCTTCAGGTTTTTCCTTCACCTCTTAGTGAGATGGATGTGTTGAATAACATTGTTTGTGCAACTTTTTATATGGTCCGCGCATTTGTTTTCACGAAAAAAGAAACTTTGATTTTATAACATTTTGTCGTTGTTGTTTGTTTTTCCCATATGAACCACCCTGCTGTCCAACTGAGCTCAATGCCTGTAATTGCATACCAAACAATAACAATACTTTTTACTATCCAAATATACTGACTAAATAAACTTGAACTGAACTGTTGCACGTACCCGATCGGTCCGACGGCACATCCGGCAGTCGCGATTGTGTTTTGTTAATGAGCGAGAGAAACTCAAAATTTTTGATGGCACTTTTTACCAAACACAAGACTTTCATATCCGCAAAAGGCAACATTTGTCATCAGGTATGAGTCTCATCCAAAGCCGGGTCTGCCTAACAACGCATCGTTGTTTGGTATGACCGACTCTGAGAGGATGAAAACTCATTGTCATTGTGCAATATTGCCTAATAATCCAGTGGCTCTCTGCCCAGTTTCATGCGTCTCTTCACCACTTGAGCTGCGAAAAATAGTTGGAAAAGTAAGCGCTATTCCAGGAAAATTTCAAGATATTGGTTGAATCGCATTTAACTTTGAAACGTAACCAATGTGCCTTGCTGCACGTTATTGGTGGCATGAGCCACGTAAAGATATACATAAATGAAATAAATGCCGCACACATTTATATCTGTGCCGCTTGATATTCCGAAGAGTAATTTCCGGACTATGGAGCGCACCGGAATATTAGCTGCACTCACTAAATTTAAGAAGGAAAATAGATCTTGTTCATACATAAGCCGCAGTGGTCTATAAGCCGCGGATGCAGTGGTGCAGTCTGCGCTGTAGAAAGGTCAGTGGTGCACCTGGCTTAAAAACGCTTTTCAAAACTAGTTTTGAAAACGGGCTACGGCATGAAGACAAACGGGGCAATGTTTTGAACTGGAATCATGAACTCCTCACATCTTTCATTCACATTAAAGTCCGCAAAATGTGCTGTTTTCACCCGCGTGCCCAAAGTTCCGACACCACAGCCAGTCTCAGCTGCTGCTTCTCCATTCCAGGAGATCCACTCTGTTGCTGGAGCTGCGGACACGCGGGCGAAAACAGCGCATTTTCAGCGCTTTAAGGGTAAATAAAAAGTCTCAGATTCCACCTGATTTCAGCCTGTAAAAATCCATATGTTAGCCGTGCCGTTGTATAAGTCGCAGGGTTCAAAGTAGCGGCTTATAGTCCAGAAGTTAAGGTAATTTTACACCGGACAAGAACTGGCAACTTTGTGACACACAATGATGTGCCTTAACCAGTAGACTAAGTCACGTGACCAGCTGTACAGGTGAGCCTTGCCTGCCACACTTACATATTTGTAGCATGTGGCTCTTTGCACCAAGACAACAAAGAAATGTGGCTATTAGCCTCCGACTGGTTGAGCGGTGGATTCTAGTTTGGTGTGTTATCAAATGAATGAATGGCCCGCACATGTCAGCCAATCACGATGCGCTGTTCAGCAGACAAGGAAGTGGGAAAGTGAAACGACCCAACAAACATCGTCGTTGTAAATGTTTGGCGTGTGGTAGAAAGTGCCATCAAATCCTTCATTTCAAGTTTATCTGGCTCAATAAAACGTATTTAAAAGTCAGCTTGTAGCTGCCGGATTATATGGCTTCTGTTGCTATTGGGAATATTGCAAGGCTAGCGTCACTGTTGGCGTGGTATATTAACCTAGTATACAGTTAGATTCCATTCATTTCCCTTCTCAATATTTACCAACAAAGTATTATTTTGGATGACATGTGAAACATTTGACTTTCGTGACTCAGTGTTGACCAACTTCGTGATGGTCTAAGACAACATGAGGGTGAGTGGAACACATCTGGAACTGCCTATGACTCCAGTATTCTCTTTGAAATAGCCAGAGAGTAAAAAGCCTGTGGCATATCAGAGTAGTGTAATTGCAGCTAGAGGTGAAAGTGCTTTGTGATTCGCCAAAGTTTTTTCTTTTTCCCAGAGGCAACTACTGTCTGCTCCAAGTGAAAGGGATAACATTGACGTGCCACTGTCCTCCGTCGACTTGATGCTGGATATGATAGTGACGTTCCTTTCCTCCGCTTTCATCACTGCCTCGGGAAATTTGATGCACACTTTAAATATACCCTTGAAATGTGATGGAACCTTAAGTCAAATGGTTGGAAAAAAAAAACAATTCAAATGGGCACAATTGGAAAGATCGCAAAGATTCATTAAAACAATTTCTTTCATAAAATAAGAGGATGGGACGACGATATGCTGACTCAATGACTCGATGAAATAATTTATAAAGCTTGCCTCAAATTCATGATAAGAATGTGTGTACTCCAACCGGCCCTAGCCTTTTGAACCACAGAAATTCTCACTTCTAATACAGCAGCAAGATCTTTAAAGCCCAAAAGTTGCTTTAAAATAGAGTTATCTGCATAAAAAGTGGGAGAAGAAACTAGTGACTGGAGCAGCGGTGCAGCAAAAATCTGCCGGCTCTGAATAAAAATAATATTTCTCTTCATTGTTCAGCTTGCTCACGATCTTTTCCCAGCTTTCCCTATCGGCATAAACGGGAACGCTATCTTTGTTAGCTCGGGCGCTGAGCAGTTCTCTCTCTCTGGAGATCAGATAGAGCCATGGGAACTTTGTGAAACACGATGAGCTACAGTTCGTCCCTGAAAAAGAGAAGGAATTTTAAGTCATCCAAAACCTTCAGAGCAAATCATTATGTTATTAAATAGAAGCCGTGTTGTTACGTTATATTAAAAAATGTCTTTGCTTTCCATGTACTAAAAGACCAATAAACTCTTTTTAAAATAACAAAACTATGAACTGTTGTCCAGAGGACAAACATGAACTTGAACTACTGCTGCTATGTTAAAGTCAAAACATACGTGACATTTTCAAAGTGATGAAACAGGTCCTCATTTTCAGAGCCCACAAGGTGGCGCCCTCTGCTCAAAAATCTATGGATTTGAACAATCATTTCATTGGAACTTCACCTCATTTCTAAACCAACAGCACCACCTACTGAGCTCTAAAAATAAGGACACTGTTTCATGAAGCCTCATCAGCCCATCACTAGCTGTGAATGTCTGATGTGATTTGAACTATATATATATATATATATATATATATATATATATTATTATCTTCTTCATCCTCAGGTGATGTTTGTTGATGTTTCTTCAAGTCGCACCAATGTCAATAAAGAGGATCAATAGAGCAGTGCAGCTGTGGAACGCTTTCATCACTTTGTTTGTGGTTATCTACTCTGGCGGAGAAGCCGTCAGTGGGATGCTACTAACATGATAAAACATCAATGCTGCCGCAGGAAGAGCCAATAATGGCATTAAACGGTCACTCCATCACCAGCAAGGGGACGACGCCTTTGTTCCGACTCATGTGTCGCAGATAGAATTGAGCGTCTTTGGTTAAACTCTGCTCTCACCCCGCGACGATTATCCGCTGCAGTTTTTAGTGGCCAAACTCATTTTGGTGTCGTGCGTGTGAGAAAAGGGTTGCATCATTATTGCACAGCGCTCGTGTCCTCCAACACTGAACTAACCATTTATTTCTGATGTGCAGCAGCGCTTTGTATACAGGCGTTTGATCAGACGCTCTTCAGGGATTTCCAAAATATTAGCCTCAATATCAAAGAGACTTCATCAGATGCAATCGCCAAATCTGGGCCACCGAAACATCAAACCGCTGAAGGTTTTATTCAAGAGGAAATACTTGCCTCCCAGCTCATAACCCCCTGTGGTGAGGCGGCTGTACTGTGGGAGGTCTCTTCTGATGGCCATGTGACTTATAGTTCTCCAGTGATCAAAGGTTGGGAGGGGGATTCTTCATCGGTAGCCAGGCTTTGGCACCTAGTGAACCAACAGGTGGTCCAGAGAGGCCGTGATATATCATGCTAGCAATGAGTGACCACTTTGATGTGGTATACAAGTACGTCCAGCGTCTGTCCGTTCACATCAGAAGATCAGCGTTCAACTGATCTTTGAGGTGTTTATACAGCTTCATCTGAGTCAGGTGGAACCAGCAGGGCCTTCGCCAGGGAAGTGACCAAGTATAAGATGAAGGAAGCAATGCATACCGGGTGGAAAAATGATCCAACCAGCTGGAGCTTCAGAGGGGAATTACGTGGCATTGTAATGATAAAAAGTATGGAGCAAAACATGGGGCTATATATGTGCTTGAGATTTATTAGTTTGCATACATTTCAAATTATATATTTAAAGAAATACATTTCCCCGTCATTTTTATAGGGTATTTTGCGTAGACCTTTGGAGGAATGAATTGCTGTGACACTACAAAAAAGTGAAGTGCTGTGTGTAATGATGGGCTGATGAGGCTTCATGAAACAGGGTCCTCATTTTCAGAGCCCACTAGATGGCGCTCTCTGTAATAAAATCGGATCATCCAATCCCTATTGACTAGGAGAGATGCAGGGGCCGCACAGAAAGATCAAGACACAAGAAGACGACACTTGTGTAATGGTCAATTAAGAGACCCCCAAAACTCATGAGGCTTCATGAAACAGTGTCATCCTTGTCTGAGCCCACTACATGGCACGCCCAGCTCAAAGAGCTATGGATTCGATCAACTATTTTCATGAAACCTCAACTCATTTTTAAACCAACAGCGCCACCTACTGAGCTCTGAAAATAAGGACAGTGTTTCATGAAGCCTCACTGACCCATCACTATCTGTGAATATCTGATCTAATTTAATTTTTTTCTCCAAGCCTTAATTTAAGATGGTGATGCATCGGTTGCCACAGGACAAGGATTATCAGATGAGGGTACAAGCCCATGACATTCAGATGAACGCCTTAGTAGTGCAAAGTAGTGATGGGCCGATGAGGTTTTGTGAAACAATGTCCTTATATTTAGACCTCAGGGGGTGGCGCTGTTAAAGTATGAGGAGAGGTTTCGATGAAAGGATTGGTCAAATCTAAAGCTTTTAGAGTAGACAGCGCCATCTAGTGGGCTCTGAAAATGAGGGCAATGTTTCATGAAGCCTCATCAGCCCATCACTACTGCAAAGTATTTCAATTAAGTCTTCTAAATACGTTTTTTGTTTGTTTCTGTTTTGTTTACATTTTTTTATTTTGGTAAAAGTATTCTTTTAAGAGTATAAAAAAGTTACTCCCTGGAGCATACCTTCTTTTTTACACCTTATAATTACACTATTATTAGTTTATCAGTAGTGATGGGCCAGTGAGGCTTCATGAAACAGTGTCCGTATTTTTAGAGCTCAGCGGGTGGCTCTGTAGGTTTAACAATGAGGTGAAGTTTCAATAAAATGGTTGTTCAAATCCACAGATTTTTTATATTTTTGAGCTCTGAAAATGAGGACACTGTTTCATGAAGCCTCATCTGCCCATCACGCTGGTAAGTAGAGATGGGCTGATGTGGCTTCACCAGCAGAGACACACAAAGGAATTCAAACACGTGACGATCCTGTTACTTCGTATGAAGGGAAGGGAAATTGCACTAGGGATCCCTGGAGGTTTAAGGTGAGGGGAAATTGCAGCAGAGGCAGGAGTAAACTATATGTGACCCCACTACTCAACAGTTCAGGTCCCAGGTAAAATTGGAAGTTTACAGTTCATTTCATTCCGCGCGTGACCTTTTCCCGCCGCAGGGATGTATTGCCTTTAATTTGTCATGGATTTGAGTCGAAGGTAATTATTTCCGCGGCTCTCCGTTATGAGGCGGAGAACAATAGCATGCTGGGAATGAAAGCATCATCATATTTTTACTGTAGCACGGCGCTCGCTCACTGAGCAGGTCAATAGACCTCGGTAGATGCGGTAGCTCTGATCAGCACCTGCAGGAGCCGCCCTCTTCATGCTATGTTGTACAGAGTGATAAAAGATGGACGAGACAATGGATTCATTCTCCACAAGCATCTTGAATCATCCTTTTAATGCGAGGGAATACAATGACATGTGATATGACGTTTGTTTGCTATTTTTTCATGATTTCCTGTGGGATTATCGTAAATATCTGGCTGGCTTTGTGGGGAACCCAGCAGTTGATGTGCGATTACATAATGTTCGGCATCACTTTAAACTTAATCTCTGAAAAAGAAACTGACTGACTTTTCCTGCCTCTGTCTTATCCGATGAATTGAGTTCATTCGCTCTGAATAAGCAGTGAAAACAAGGCTCCAGAATATTCTGCAAATTCTAAAGACAAAAATGATCCACTACTGGATATCATTGGACATGGTAATATGTTTTCAATAGCAGATGTGTTTGGGTCACTTTCACAGAACTAAACAGTGTGTCATCAGGCTTTCCAGCGTGTCCCCCTTCCACGCCACTTGGCAACATCAGTGAGTTGTAGTCCAAGCTCTGACTACAGCCAGACATATTTAGCACAGCAAACGTTTGTGTAGACGGAGCAACTGTGAGAGCCACTCTTGTTGGCATAATTCACATCTATAGTCTAAATCTAAACCCTCATCATTTCTTTTCAGCATTTTCTTTCATACAATGTCTCCTTCCTACGATAATCACAACAGCCATGCGTTCACAATTACATAAACACTCAGTTTGCACCTACATGAAACGTGCTAAAATTAAACTAAAATTGCTCTGTGGTTTGCTCATGATGGTGAGAGTGAAATGACTTTATTTTTCTACTTACAGATAACTGCACACTCCCAGCGGCAAATGTACCGTCATGCACCATTTTATACACTTCAAATACACGCTCTTTCACGTCTCCAGTGTGAGCAGCAAATCCAGTGGTTTTGTTGTCCACTTGACAGCGGCAGCTGCACAGCAACACCAGGAGCCATCCATACCTTTAATGAACTGAGGCCTGAAATAGGGCTGAAAGCTATATCAATATCATACTGATATCGAGATATGAACCTTCAACATGTTACAGTAATATCACCGAATCAACCATCTCAGTTTCCCAACCCATTGTCATACAGTTTTGTATCGATATTGATATATATATATAAGTAGCATGAATACAGACCTTTTCAGCCTTTTCAGATTCAGAATCAGAATCTGGAGAGGATCCCACCAACTAGGAAAGTGCTTTGGAACAATGTGCAATAATGAACAAAACATAATGATAATAATAATAATAATAATAATTTCATAAAATGAATAAAAATCTTCATCTGTATTACTGTGATAATAATAATAATAATAATAATAATAATAATAATAATAAATAAAAATGAATACAAATCTTCATCTGTATAACTACTGTATCGCTCAAGTTTTTATTTATGAACTGCTTCATGTGCAACCTGATAAAAGTCACCATTCCTTTATCAGATGACCATGAAACCTCCACAAATATTGAAGGATCGATTCCCGATACTTCCGACTGTTCTACACTGGTACTTTAGAATACTTAATTTCAAGAAATCTATCATGAAGTCAGAAATAATGGGATAGTTTATAATAATATATTAATATAAAACACGGCACATTTAAAAACAAAAAAAATATTATAATAGCAATAGTAATAATTTTAAAACAGTCAGGGAAGTAACTAGGTAATAAGTCATAAGAAAATTGCAAACACAACATTCAAAGAGTGGAGAGTCCAAGATTCATAGATGAGAAGCGCACAGAATCAATATGTAAAACAGCATGACATTTTGTCCCGCAGGCGCCGCGGCCACCACTCGGGTCCGCACGCGTGCACCAAGGGTCTTTCACATTGACAACATGAAGTGCAGGCGTGCTGTTTCCATCGATGCTAAATAGGTGTCACGCTGACGGAGGCGGCCGCTCACACACACGCGCGCCAGCGAGGAAGGTTTGTGCGCATCAGCTGTGCAACAGCACGGAAGTGATTCATGGCAAACGCAATGAGAAGAAAGTGTCGAGTCTAATCTCTCGGTCGCTGTCTGCTCACCTCCAGCATGGAAACATCATGTCCCTCAGTCGAGCCAGGTTCCTGAGCTGCTCGGTCAGTGCGAGAGTTTACTGCAGTGCGAGCGCCCCCTGCTGATTCCCAGCAGCAGTTTACAAAGAAATCCCTGAGCGGCCAGCAGCGGATGGTGAGTGGAAACGATCAAAACTCACGGGTGTTTTTTTTTTTCTTGCTTGAGTCACCCGGGAATTTTGAGTGACATACACAAAGTTATTCTAAATTCTGCATCGATTGTGTGCAGATCACCGGAATTATATGTATTTTTTTACTTCTCAATCGAGGTGAAAACAGTAAATGGACTTGGTCCAAACATTTATTGAGGCCATAACTGGATTAAAATGTATGAAATGTAGGTATCTGGATGTATGTGGATCATCCCTGTGTGTTGTTGTTCTCTTGTCCTGCTTGTATTCAAAAGAGATGGCGCCTCAGGAAAGATGGACCGGTTGCCTAGCAACACATCAGGCTGGCAAAGTTAACAAACAAAGCATCCGGATGCTGCACGCTACAAAACACCATGTGGGACACAAAATGATTGCTTTTCCACAGTCTCCCTCAAGTTACATGACGATTCACTGTTACAGTAAATGTCAAAAACCATTTTTGCACTGAAGTAACAGATAGACTTTTCGGTACGTGGTGTTCAGAGAGGCCTGTCACCAAGGTACATTTGAGATGTTAGGAGGTATATTGGACAACAGGGCGTGCTGTCAAGAGCAGGAGGACGTGAAGACGCAGTGGACTAGTTCCACTTTCTTTGTCTCTCTGTCACAACTGTCACGCATATAGATTATTAGCATGACCATGGGTGTATGCATGGCTGCAATGAAGCACTGTTTTTATTGTTGGTCAACCTTGTTTTGGTCTAGTTCCAAATTATCATTTGGATCTATGATTTGTTTCAAAAGGAGTCCTTTTAAAATGTGTCAATTGAAGTGACAGATGGACTTTTCGGCATGTGGTTGTCAGGGAGGCATTTCACCAAGGTAAATTTGAGGTGTTAGGATGTATATTGGACAACAGGGCGTGCTGTCAGCCGGCTTTGTTTGTCTCTCTGTCTCACCCGTGCAAGTACTTAACTTGACCATGGGTGTTTTTTATATATATATATATATATATATGTATATATATATTAAACAGGAATTTAAAGCGCTGGCACTTGATGGAGTATGGAGAGTTTTCCGGGCTCATGAAAGTGGGACCGCTGGTTGCTTTTGTCTTCCAAACACGACGAGTTGAGTTCATACTAAAAAGTTCCATTGTGGTTCCCATTCGTCTTCTGGATCATCCAAATGTTCTCTAGCAAACTTCAGACGGGCTTGGACATGTACTGGCTTCAGCGGGGGGACATGTCTGGCAGGATTTGAGTCCCTGGCGGCGTAGTGTGTTACTGATGGTAGCCTTTGTTACTATGGTCCCAGCTCACTGCAGGTCTTTCACGAGGTCCCCCCGTGTGGTTCTGGGATTTTTGCTCACCGCTCGTGTTATCATTTGGAACCCACGGGGTTAGATCTTGCGTGGAGCCCCAGTTCGAGGGAGATTATCGGTGGTCTTGAAGGTAATTTCTTCACACCAAGCTGCTTACCTATTGCAGATTCAGTCTTCCCAGCCTGGTGAAGGTCTACAATTGTGTTTCTAATGACAGCTCGTTGGTCTTGCCCATATTGGAGTTTGGAGTGTGACTGTTTGAGGTTGTGGACAGGTGTCTTTTATACTGATAACCAGTTCAAACAAGTGCCATCAATACAGATAGCGGGTGGAGGGCAGAGGAGCTTCTTAAAGAAGAAGCTACAGGTCTGTGAGAGCCAGAAATCTTGCTTGTTTGTAGGTGACCAAATACTTATACAATGTGATTCTCTGGATTTTTTTTTTCTCATTTTGTCTCTCATAGTTGAACTGTACCTATGATGAAAATGACAGGCCTCTCTCATCTTTTTAAGTGGGAGAGCTTGCACAATTGGTGGCTGGCTAAATACTTTTTTGCCCCACTGTATATATAGTGAAGTAATGAAACCCAAAACCAGTACAGTAACAAGACATTTGTACACTCCGCTTCTGATGAGGGGTAACGTCACTGAGTATAAATAAAACAAATGTCAGCGTTCTGTCTCTGTAACTGAGAAAGAAAAGGGTGGGAATGAAAAGGTGGAAGTTAGGCAAAGATTGGGACGAGTAGAGTTTTCAGTTCACATATTTATATAGTGGAAATAGATGTGATATCATATGACGTACAACTCTCTACAGCAGGGGTCTCAAAGTGATCCACAAAAGAGCCACAGTGGCTGCAGGTTGTTGTTGCGATTAATAGATGTGGACACCTGCTGGAACACCTCAGTGTGACTGTTTGGTTGAGCTATAGGTTTTATTATAGGTTTTATTCCTCTGGCCATGAACCAGTGATGAAGTTGTTTAGTGAACGTTCAGCACTGCTGAGTTTCAAGTCTCAATCATGTCAATATTTTGACATGGAGAACACAGAGATGAATATTCTACAGCAACCAGTTGGTTCTGTTTCCCTTGTCTACAAAGAGACCAGTCACAACAGGCTCATGTTTCAGTGCCTCCACCACAGGAAATGATCCGGCGAGTTCTTCTTCTGTCCCGCCTCTCCTCCTCCAGCTCAACCGTCCTGGTCACACCCGTTCCAGTCACGCCCCCATTTACAAGAACACACTTTCACATCTTGTCTTTTGGAGTCACGCCCAATAAACCTGAGCATCTCCAGCACAGTAGAGTGTGATATAAAACTCATTTTATGGCCGTAACTCCTCAGTTGTTGCTGTGCTACCTGATTTCACAAAAGACTTTGAGCCTGGTCAAAGCTTATTATGTTGCACCTTCATGAACACGTTTGAAAACTGCCCTTCTGGTAGTCGTTTAAGAAAATAAATAAAAGTAGTTTTTCACGCGCTAAAACTTTTCAAGCATCCTTGAAGGCAGCCAGTGGAAAATTGCTAATGCGCCGTCAGCTGAGGCTCAGAGGCTCCGACTCCACTCATGCACCTAATAGTCAGCCAGTGATTTAAAAGGAGGCTCTAATTTGAGAGATTTATCACATGACGGATGTTGACTGTCGTGTTTAGAGACGGGTATGCAGCAGAGGCAGCAGCGATAAATCTGGCCTCATATGCGTGATACCACGGCCACATGTGCTCGGGATTTATTGGATCCCAGCAAATAAAAAGGAGGCCGGCTGCAAGTGGCCTCCACTTTTGTGCACAGTATGTTGCTTTTTTGTCGGTGGATCTGAATAGACACAGCATTGGTTACTAGAAGCCGCCATCGCATGCGGCGGAAACGCCTCTTTCGCTGCATCT
The DNA here is from genome assembly GCF_027744825.2 of Synchiropus splendidus. Classification (NCBI taxonomy): domain Eukaryota; kingdom Metazoa; phylum Chordata; class Actinopteri; order Syngnathiformes; family Callionymidae; genus Synchiropus; species Synchiropus splendidus. The sequence continues at coordinate 21,381,508 of NC_071341.1, read as the reverse complement.
CACTGTGACAGAACTTCTTCTCGCTGTATTTACACTCAGGGAAGCCATCTTGAATTGGCCACTTGGGGATGGCGAGGATTCGCCGACTTGTGTGGATGAGTACTGGCACAGCTATAAAAGTAAATGGGACCTAAATGCAGTGTGGATGTAATTTATGTTTTATGGGCACCAGGATGAGGATGAGCATACATCCGCATTTGCTGTTTGTCGGTTAATAGTTGAAGAAGATAACGAAAATTCACGCAATAAATGGGAAAAAAATGCAAAGAGCTTCAGGGTGGAACAGAAATGAAAGGAACGAATACAGAACTTTAGGTGCACTACGGTCCATCACTGCTGGAGAGAGAGAAAGTTCCTTGATAAGTTTCTGTTTCTCTGCAGCGAACATAAAGATAAAGCCTTGATGAGTCCAAAAGTCAGGTGCATCAGAGGGAAATGGTATTGAGGTTATGGTAAGTGGTGTTAGACTTGCAGGGTCTGGCATTGGCTAGAAACCCGGTGGTATCAGAATCTGAAGCAAAATCGGCTTCATTGCCAATGTCAGTGAGGATCCCACCCAAAAAAAAAAAAAAAAAAAAAAAAAATATATATATATATATATATATATATATATATATATATATATATATATATATAATTTATATATATATATAAATATATAAAAATATATATATTTATATATAAAAAAAATATATATATGTATATATATATATATACATATATGTATATATATATATATTTTTTTTTTTTTTTTTTTCTGGCGGTGTTTAATCGTTGGCTTAAAACTAAACACACGTCAACTATGTAATTACACATGGTTCCAGTAATTAAAGTCTATTATTGAGGAGCGACTATAAATGCTTAAGATTTGTCTCGAGCTTTCATAATCAGCTTCCACTTTGTACTGATGTATTTAATCGAAATAGTTTGTTCATATTTAACGTACAACTTTTGCTTTAGCTTGTTAGGTGAGAGTGACTTACATGAATCCACCACAGGGATTCACACCCAGATCAACAAAACTCACAGTACACAATGGAGAGCTTTAGCCTTCAGGCAAGTCTATTGTGAGTTCATATTGGCACAGGAATCCAGGTGCCAGTATCGAGGCCATGAGAATAGGTCAGATGGTGACAGCTGCCTGGTGAATGTACGTCTGAATTTAAAAAGAAAAACTTCATGCTGTAAATGTTCCAGGTCCTCATATGAACAATCTTCCCCACAGGTTGTGTTTTCTTTGCAGAGTGCATGAAGCTAGAGTTGAAACATGTAAATAAATACATTTAAATATCCACGAATGTGCATGAAGTCAACTGATAATGATTTTTTTTTTTTTTAATGAAAACCCTGTTTAGCTTTCTATTTCTCTATTCACATTGAGATTTCCAGAGAAACAAAACTCTTCCTCGAATGCCTATCAATACAATGTTATCTCACTGTTAAGTCAGTCCATTGCTCCTCGAGTGAGTTACACACACTGTTGTTCACACTTTCTTGATATGATAACGTTAATAGTAAAACGGTTTGATGACCTCACCTGAATGTCATCCCTCACCTGCCTTCAGTTTCAGCCACACTGTCTTGGACATACACAATAAACTCAGTGTTTAAACGAGATAATCAATTTATAAAGGTGCAGAGTTTGTGTAGTGTGCTATTGAATGTGTATTTTTTTGTCGCGCCTCGCCGCTGTCTCCGTCTTTCCCAGGGTTTGACACCAGATGTAGGCCAGTGTGATGCAGCCCCTGAGACAAATGGACTCAAATGTGAGATTGGTAACATGCAGTCGAGTGACAACCATCTGGGATGAAGGAACATCTGTGGAGAAATGTGAGGCAGAAAAGTCATGCATAATGAAGATGCCTTCGTGCTAGTTTTTGTCACTGCTGACAGACTCCAATTAGCGTGTTTAAATACTCATGTTCCCAGTGATGTTTGTATTTTTAGTTTATTTTATTCCTGTGTTACAGATGGCGTTTAAATGAAACCCTGCAGCTCTGCATCTTCTACATCATCTGGACCCTGATCGCCTCTTGTTCAATCGTTATATTTATTGGCCAGCTACTAAAGTAAGGGGCTTAAACAGGCATTATTTTGATGAAAAGATCATTTGTTAGCATGAAAGTCAGCATACACCGTTTTAAAATGAACTATTTATTGGTCTTTTATTACTATTGTTATTACCTTATTTGTTAAACTGGGGTCCAGCATTATGTTTGATGATGAAGCGTCCAAGTTATTGAACTTTCCTTATACGAGTGACGTTACATTTTCTGAGGAAAGCGTTACATGTAGGCTCCAAAATCTCTCCTTATCGCTACCTTAGTATCTCACAGGAGACCTTGTGGTGAGGGCCAGTCCGTAGCAGTGTGAGCAACTGTATTTCCAGAGGTGTGACAAGAGAAAGTTGAAGATTCTGAAAGACGGAAAGTAGCTCAATAGAAACTAGACCTGTTCTTAAACTACACTTATTCACACAAGCGAGTCTCATCGAACTGTGGTTCAAGTCTGATGAACTTCTCAATAAGAGCTTGTCAATGGCACTACACTTAAGGTAAAGTAAAAAAAGTAAAACTGCCGTTCAATGACGCACGCTTCAGTCATGTTGTTATAAATATCATTTTTCTTGTTTTTGTTGTAACAGTTATCTGTATGGAAATTGATCTGTTCTTGGTTCTTGTTCTCTGCAGTGGTTTATTTCCTTGCTATTGGCTATGAATAGTATTTTATTTTTGGTTTCTTCTATTATTCCTTATGGTTCTCCTATTTTTTTTTACTTTATTCCTTTATTGAAATTATGGCTTATTCATTTATTTGTGTGGTAAATTGTATTTATTTACTTTCAGTATTTTTCATTTTATTTTATAGCGCGTGTTGTCAGAATTAATGGCTGATCTTTACTTACTAAATTCTGTTGCTTTCTTTTACTCATTTGAGTGATAAGAGTTGAGCGTCTGTGCCGTCGGTAGCTAGGTCGAATTTCCCCTGCCCTTATTGTGAAGGGCAGCTGTCTCTGACGTCAGGCAACATGTCTTCCGCCACGGAGCGGGGCCGCGCACCTGAAAAGCTGCGATCGATGTAGACCGTTCGGTCAGTTCCACTGCGAGCTGGTGTCGCGATCATGGATCTGAGACGCTGCGCCTTTGCGCTGGTGTTTCTACCGAGCTGCGGTGAGTCCCGAACCCTCTTGGTGTCATTCTTTTATTCTTCTGCGTTTCCTATTGTGAGCATTTAACGTAGCGTGGAACTTTTTTAAAGCCTCATAATAATCGAATCGTCCTTTTCATCGCGGTACATAGTTGGATTTGAGTCCAGTTCAGCTGTAGACGTCTTTCGATATCTATATGTTTACGACAGTGTCGCGTGACTTGAGCGGAAGTTTGTAATGTTCTTCTGTTTCCAGTCGCGCAGCTGACGTTCGCCTCCTACTATGGGGATCACATGGTTCTGCAGAGAGCGCCGGAGAGAGCGGTGGTTTGGGGCTTCGGTCCTGAGGCTGCGAACCTCACCGTGTCCCTGTCGGGGCCGGTCGCACAGCAGGAGTCCGCTGTCACTGTTGCTGCCGGTATGTCACCGGCCTCCCGGGTCTGACTCTGTTGCTGCGGTTGTACACTGGGTATCGTTAAAGTCTCTGCGGTGGAATCACAACAGTAGCCGGCATGCTTTACTGTGGCGCTTATTTTATTTAAAAGTTGTGCAGTAAACTTCGCACTCTTACAAGAGAAAATAGCTTTTTCTTTTTGTTTTTTTAATGTATATTTTTCTCTTAACATGATAAAAGAAATTTGGTGGCTGCGTCTCATTTCAGTAGTTGATGGACTTTCTGTCTTTTAAAACTTAATTCCCATAAATGAAAATGTGTTGTTGCACCATCCATATACTGAATCATAGAGCTGAGCGATGTGGGCTTGAATTCATATCTAGAAAAATTAAAATATTTCAATAAATCAATTATATGACAGGAATAGAATGATTTGAAAACATCCCCTTAAAGTTATGAAATATACCAGAGTTGAGTCCTGCACAATTGGTGAATGTAGACTGTCAAACAAATGTAAGTGACAGGGAATATTGATAATAAATGTCAAAATATGGAAATGCAATGCTTAATCTTAAGATGCGTTGTGGCTGTTTGTACAGCAGGAACTAAACACTGTGGTTCCCAGGACCCAACTCTGGTCACGTCTGCGACGCGATGCTGACACTGAAGCAGCAGTGTTCCATACAAAGTTTTACTGTGTGAGAGTTCAGGGGTGATTCATGGACTGCACGCGCCATGCCGTTTGCCTTCACGGCATCCAGACCAAAACAAAGGTGGCCCTGCTGCTGAAGCTCGCCACTGTTGGCAGCTGGAACTGATTTGAGCATGTGGTGAAACGTGTTCTTCAGAGTTGTTTGTGCTCGATAACCTGTCCTGGCGTCTTGAATGAGACCGGTGAAACTACGCCCCTGTCCCCAAGGCTGAGAAGGAACTTGGCTAGTTATCACTCTACCGCAAAAGACGTGAGGTAGAAGCGAGTGTTGCACAAAGCTTCATACGTAACAATAACTATTGTGCAGGACTGTATCTTTCTTTTCTCCTGTTTTATTAATACAGGACAATCTGCAGAGGCTTCTGACTTTATTTACTGTTTTGTGTGTCTCCTCCTGATGGGCTCATGAGGCTTCATGAAACAGTGTCCTCATTTTCAGAGCGCACTAGGTGGCGCTCTCTGCTCTAAAATATTTGGACAATCATTTCAATGAAACATCACCTCATTTTTAAACCAAAAGAGCCACCAACTGAGCTCCAAAAAGAAGGACGCTGTTTCATGAAGCTTCATCATTGAAGCATCAGAAAAGTCATGCCATGTCTCTCAAACTACAGGCATCTGGAGGGTCACTCTTCAGCCGATGCCACCTGGTGGTCCCTACAACCTGACGGTTCGCAGTCACAACAGCTCGGCTGTTTTGACCGATGTGTTGTTCGGGGACGTGTGGCTGTGCGGAGGGCAAAGTAATATGTGTTTCACGATGTCTCAGGTTTGTCACCAACCCTCCTCTGTACCTCACTGGCGGAAGCAGACGTCCCAACCATCAGTTTAATCTCTTCCTAGATCTTTAATTCATCGGAAGAGATCGCGATTTCCAGCAGGTACCACCAGGTCAGGCCCTTCCAGGTGTCTTTAAAGACGAGCAACACTGAGCTGACGGATCTGACCGGTGTGGACATCCCCTGGTCAGTACCCTCACCAGGTAGTTATACTATTAACTCAAGTGTTAACATCAAGGCTCGACTGGATTCTGTCCCACACATTTTGCTTCTTATGGAGGAGCCGTTGCACAGTTGTGTCCTGGAGACCGTGTGTTTGTTTGAGGTTGATCTCTTCTGACCCTGTGCTTTCAGAGGCGCTGGCCAATTTCTCGGCAGTCTGTGCGCTGTTCGGGCGCTACATGTACGACCAGCTGAAGTACCCCATCGGTCTGGTGACGTCCTGCTGGGGAGGGACTCCTGTGGAGGCGTGGTCATCTCACCGAGCTCTTCAACGCTGTGGACTTCAGAACTTGTTCGAGGGGTAAAAAAAAAAAATGGACCTTTAAAACGGATCGCCGGGTTTATCAGCGCTACACTCTCATGTCTAGTGACCAACATGACAACAGCGTCCTGTGGAACGCAATGATCCACCCACTGGTCAACATGACCATCAAAGGAGCCCTGTGGTACCAAGGTACCAGTGAAATGTGGACGCTCTGATTTGGGGGAAGAAGACGGTAAAATATTCAACTGTTTCAGGTGAAAGAAATGCAGCGTATCATCGCGATGCGTACAACTGCTCTTTTCCCGCCATGATTGACGACTGGAGGATGGTGTTCCATGAAGGATCTGGTGGCCAGACGTCAAAAAACTTTCCCTTTGGATTTGCTCAGGTGCAGTTATTTGCTTGTTCGTGTTTGTCCCAGTTCTTTGTTCAAGCACCAGACAAATCCATTGTTTGCAGTGGGCCATGCCCATCTAACAACTTGACCTAGAAAAATCTTTTTCCTGGGTCACGCTTGACGTACATGTAGTGATGAGTCAGTGAGGCTTCATGAAACAGTGTCCTCTTTCAGAGCCCACTAGATGGCGCTCTCTGCTCAGAAATCTATGGATTTCAACAACCATTTCGATGAAGCTTCACTTTCAACAGCTCCAAAAATAAGAACACTGTTTCATGAAGCCTCACTGACCCATCACTACGCCTATGCTAATCCTTATCTACCGTGGTGTGATCCACTGGTACCTTGTTGATCTGACACATTACTCCGTCCCACAGCTGTGCGTGTATAAAAAGGGCTCCAGAGACGACGGCTTCCCTGAAATCCGGTGGCACCAAACTGCCGACATTGGCATCGTACCAAATAAGCGCATGCCCAACACCTTCATGGCCGTGACTCTGGATTTGCCGGATTATAACTCACCCTACGGCCCGTAAGACCCATGACCTCTTGTTTTCTGTACACAATGTCTTGTCACACAGCAGGCGCTTGTGTCCGCTCATTTCCACATAGGCTTGAGCTGTGAGTTTACTTCCTTTTTCTCTTTTGTTTAAATCCTGGAGAGGAAGTGCTCAAGGTCACAACCACCACAGTGGTTTGCTTAACAACGTTTGTGTTTGGACAGTGACTTGCTTTGATGACTATTGTTGCTCATTTCATCGTCCAGGATCCATCCCCGCGACAAGCAGGACGTGGCCTACAGACTGAGTCTGGGAGCGAGGGCGCTGGCGTACGACGAAAACATATCCTTCCTTGGACCTTTCCCCCAAAATATACTCAGCGACGCCATGTCCTTCTACATCATCTATGACCAGGAAGTGAGGGCCTGGCAGTCGGTCAACATCTTTGAGGTGAGTCAACTCTAATGCTAATGTTTCCTCTTTTTATTGTGTAGAGAACGGTTTCGACGCAGGTCTGAGAGCGGCGAGCCTCAGCTGACCCTGACACGTGGTGTCATGCTGTGGCCACAGTTGGTGCGGGATCGCAGTTTAACTTGACTAGTCAGACAACTGTTTAGGGCCCAATCTTAAATGGCAGGTTTGAACGACTGGATCTGCCTCCAGAGAAAGTCGTAGATCTATCGTTCAGCGTGACTTCAACAAGCTGATCGTCACCGGATCAAGTTCAGTTTTAGCGTTGACATCAGTGAAGATGTTGTTCGACACGAGGTCTTGTGATGGCCTCCGTTTAAGTCAGGTGCTTTTGTCCCGAATGGGTCACCGAAGTTTATTGCCGGAGGTGACAAGCTTTTCATAATACTCTTGTGTGTTGTCCAGATTCAGAGGGACACACTGGAGGAGGAGGTAGAGAAGAGGTTAGCTAGGAATGAAAACTTTTTCAAAAATGTAAACTTCAGCTTGGAATTTTTGTGGGGAGTTTCATGACCCAGTTTTTCTTCAGCAAACTTGGCTAGTCTAGTCTTTGCTAGTCATGTTAGCTGTTCGCTCTGCGGGAGCCACTAGAAACGCTCCATGTTTGTTAAAAGTAACTCTCTGGTGCCCTGACAGATCTGTTGCGAGGGGTCTCCATGCGAGTCCGAGACCATCTGGCGGCCGGCTCCGATGCTGACGATGGGGGCGTCAACCATCGAGGTGTCGGCGTTTTATTGCTCAGGAACTTCCAAAGTGGCGGCCATTCGGTTCGCCTGGATGGACTGGCCATGCGTCTTCAAGACCTGCCCCATCTACAGCAAAGATGGAGTTCTCCCTGCACCGCCCTTCGTCTTTTACGCACAAGCCAAGAGGCTCTCCCAGACTCTACCAGCATTTGATGTACATTTGTGAGATCTTTGTGGAAGAAAGATTCACTCCACTTGTGCTCCTTTTTTCTTTATGAACTATGACGGTTTACCACTGTAAATCGGAATATTGACTTGAATGGTGAGGTGCAATTATTTCCGAGGAGTAGTCTATATTCTTAGGAAATCGCAGTATGAATGTAGTACATTTTCAGAAAAAACAGATTCACTGTTTGACATACCATGAAGCAATGTTGTTAGCGTGAATGCGCAGTCAAACAGGAGAATAAAAAAACTGAAAATGGACCCAATTATGTGATGAGTTTATCAACAAATCACCAAAAGGATTTCTGATTTAACTGCTATTTCTGTTCTCAGCAGTCGACTTGGTCGCTGGTCACTGACGCTTTTCATGACTAGTTTCTGTTCAGTGGAGAAAAGTGCCCAGTCGCTAGTGCTGCAGCCCAGTACAGCGTCTTAAAGAACAGCTCGGTAAACTGAAGCACAATATTCTCAGATCAATACTGTGTATCTGTTAATATAATAAGCTAACATGATATATAATTTCGGGACCATTAACGTTCATGGCCTGCAGCACAGACCCACCCTGATGTGGTGAGCGCTGGATGAAAACAAGAACGAGAAGGTTGTTTGACAAGTTCCTTTCTGTGGCCTTTTGAAATATGTGAATAATGTTTTGAGAAAAGTGAGGTCCAGCTCAAGCCTTCACGTGGAAGCGTTCCCTTGTCTGAGGGCAGAGATACTGTAGTCTGGTTGGTTTTCACTGCGACCTCCAAGAGCAGTGGTTTGACTGCCATCCATCCAGCACTGGACTCTTCGGGTAAAAGTTGTTTTTTTTTATTTATTCAGCATTTGAGACAGTGAGTGAGTGCTGTCAAGAACTCAGGTGACACGAGACGTTTAAGGAAGCAGCGGCAGGTTCTGTCTTCTCATCAAAGTAGCGGTGCCTCAGGTAGGCCTCGAAGTTTACTGAGGCATCGTCCTCCGACAGGCTGTGAGCCACCTGACCGTCGCCGGGCCGACACACCTCGAAACGGATCCACCTGTAGCTGTTTGAGAACACAAAGGTCAGACAGGGGGACGGCAAACGTGGCAACCGTGTTCAAGGTCCGGGGCTTTACTTGCTGCACTTTCTGGCTCCGGGGCAGCTCTGGATGAGGTTCTGGATGGTGGGATGGGAGAAACCGAAGAAGTCGGCTCCCGACGGCACGATGGGTGCTCCGGCCTTGGGACTGCAGATGTCACAACACTTCTCTTGAGTGAAGCCGGCTTATACTGTGATACTTTAGACTGCTGTGACTACAAAATATCTGCATTAAACGGCACTAGAGCTGCTCAAATACTACAAGGCAGCGATTCTCAACCACAGGGCTGGGGCCCATGGTTGGGCCACAAGCGCCTCCTAGAGGGCTACTAAAGGTTTCTTTGTTTTATATCTCTGGGCCGTGAGACACTCAGCTTTAATACATGAGCCACGTATGGTGGCAGTAGTGTGTCACTGAATCGACTTGACAGCTGCTCATCTGCAATAGTTAACAACTATGGAGAAGATCTTGAAGAGGAAAAAATGATTTTAAAAAAACTGTAAAAGCTGTTCATGAAAGCTGTAGAAGTTTTGAAAATTAGAACATTTTATGGCGATACACTTTACACTTTACTTATATCGTCTATGGAGTTTAAATAAAATATATTAGTTTTATTTTACAATATTTAGACATAGTTTTATTATATTTATTTCATTAAGAATTTTGTTCAGTTTTTCCAATTTTCTCAACAGTTTGCATCAAAGGTATTTTTTTTCTATTTTTCTCTAGTAAATTTGATGAACGTGACTTGCACCTGGTTCTGTGGCTAGTTGGGCTTTTCTATGACAAATATAGTTCCAATGACCACATGGTTTCATGTCATTTCACAAGGGTTTGGTTTGTTTTCGTGTAAGTAGATTAAATATGGTTGTTGATCACAAAGGAAATCAAGAGGAATGAATCAGTTCTATCACTTGAATGGGGCCCAGGCCGATAAAGAAGGCCTGTAAAGAACGGTGAACTCATGAGAGCCCCTGGTTTGCGGTCACTATTCACATACCTGACTGAGGAAATTGCCTTCAGGAGGTTGGCATGGCAGGTGAGCGCCGCCGAGGCCACGATAGCGTTCTGCGGGTCGTCCTCAGGTACGATCTCAAACTGCAGAAACAATCCTGTGTTTGGTACGGCTCAACCTAAAACCTCTGATCCAAGAGCACTACGGCCAGTAGGGGGAAACCTCGGCGGAACTCGTGACATAGAGCCTAGAATCTTGACTTTAAAGTGAGAGTTTTAAGGCAAGAATTCTGATGCTTTGGGAAGAATTTTCACTACAAAGTGACTTTGAAGTCGCAATTCTGCCGATCTGATCTGCACTGGCCCCAATCCTCCAACAACAATGAGTCATGACAGATTAGAACCATGTAAACCAGGGCTGCAACGATTAGTTGATGTCATTGATAACGTCGACAACAAAAATTTGTCAACGTCAAAATCTGTGTGTCGATGCGTCGTGTTGCCATTGGTGTAAACACACATAGGATCACACAGGCATCAAGAACTGGTTGCTATTCAGAAGCAGTGAGAAAATACCACATTATCTGGAATCATTCAGATGTTCATTTCTGTTCTTTAAATTGGTTCCTGACTGAGGTCCGACTCCACCTGTCCACCGTTGCTGTGCGCCCCAGGCTCCGCCTCACCACCGCCGACTGACCGCCTCAGTCACAGTGTGGCTACATTTTGTTTGCCAAAATAGCGCGTCTGAGGGATGAGAAACCCCTGCAACACCATGGTAGAAGGATGAAAGAGTGTTCCGTGTTTGGTCTGTGACGCCACACACCCTCCAGCTAACAGCTGATATGTCGGTTAGCACGCAGCTAACTTGTAAGAGGAGAGTGATCTGTTTTCACGACGTCACATCTGCGCTACTAGAGTGATTTCTTTTGTTTTACAGTGATGTAGTGAAGTGTCCTCAGTGTCTCTCCTCCTAATAATAATAACCAGAACTGAACTAGGGAGCTACACTGAACACATCGTCTTAGATTATTATTCAAATAAGTCCTGTTGATGTGGATGTTGAGCAGATATTTTATACATATGTGTATAGTGATGGTTTTAAATTCTACTCAAGGACCAATAAAGACCTCTGTTTTAAAGAACTGCTCTCCGCCAACTGTTTCATGCTTCATGCTTCACAGGTTTAATACATGTTCCTGGATTATGTCTCATTACTTTAATATACTTGTTTAATAATGTATGGTGTCGGAGTATCACAGCGAGATGATTTAAGCAACTTTAGGTTCAACAGAAATTCAAAACGGGTCCAAACAAAGGTCATCGAGATTAGTCGACTCATTGAAAAAATAATGAACAGATTAGTGGTTAGTTGCAGCACTAGTGCAAACCTCTCCCCGGTGAAAGACAGATGAAACACAGCAACACATATGAGCGGGTCAGTACCTGCGGTCCGGCGCCACCGTCTTTGATCTGGCAGGTGTAGAGGCACTGCTGCTCGGGACTCTTCATGCTGGCAAACACACGCGTGCTGCAGAAGCCAACTGGGTAGATGGCAAACTCGTCGTGGAACAGCGTTCTGTCCGTGATGATCTGGAAGCAGGTTCCCTCTTAGATCTTTGCAAACCACAGTGGTAACATTGTAACATTTATTAAGGATTTGTTTTTGAAGCTGAATAAGCTGACTGAACACAGAAACAGCTTTTACTTGCTGAGTTGAAGGTGAGTCGGCATCCACTCCCAAAGAGCCAGTTCACAAGTCGTAATCATAATTTGTTTTGATCTGAGAGACCCAAAGGGCTCTTTAAAAATAAATGTTTTTTTGCTGTGGTTATTTACTGGTCCAGTAGAAACAGGGTTGATCAATATTCATGCCTGTTAATGGTCCGTTGTTCTTAAACACTGCGTTCATGGGTGAAAATGCATTTTCCAGATTCGGTGCACTGGTGCGCTCAGAAGTCAAATGAAGCCGCCCCAAAACTATTTTGGGGTGACCAAGACAAATGAACAGGCCAACACACGTGATAAAGGCTCGCAGCTCATCCTGGGGACTTGAGCTTGAGACGGCTGGCTCATCTCTGTCTTTAAAAATGCCTTCACTAAAACCGCTAAAGCTAAATCCACACGGTAATAACTGATCGAAGTTGACAGAATTTTTTATCCGTTTCAGTCGACAGAATAAACACCGGGGACTGAAGGAACTAGAGGGCCTCAGAGAAATATCAAGAGAATGCTGTTGTTGAGGTTGACTATTATGACTCACCACTATAACAATGGCAGTGGTCGTAATAACCTCAGACTCATGAGACCTGTTCGTTCATCCTGCAGGATACGATGTGACAGGATTTTTAGTTTGCAAGGTTAGAGACTCAAACTTTCCCATCCACAGAATCTTCAGGTGCATAGTGCCCCACCAAGCCATCCCCAGTCAAGCAACAACAAAACTCTTGAAACTGAGCTTCAATAACCGAGCTTCAAAACGTGTATTCCATATTTGCATTTGGACACATTTCATCTCTTCTTCCTTTAGAGTTTGCTGGCAGTAAAATGTAACTACATTTGCTCTTGGGGCTATGTGTTGGGGGCGGAGTTTTGGACGCCCTGTTTCAAAATCCTCGCTAAAAGCCTGTTTCTGCACCATTCAAAATAAAAAACACTGCGGAGAAACTGACCTCGCCCAGGCTGTAGACTGTTAAACCTCCCAACACGATGGGAAACACGGGGCGGCCGGACGAGTCCAGAGGAATGGGCTGCACCAGTTTTCGTGAACCATCTGCCAGTTTTCTCTTCTTGGATATTTTCTTCTGAACTGAAGAAAGGAGAGCAGAAGTCACACTTACAACTGAGGTCCTCTATGAAACCAGCCTCATGTCATTGATCACAACTCTCAAAACATGAATATTAGGGGTGGAGTTCATTAAGAAACATAATAATTTAGTTTATTAGAGAATTTGTGATCAATTCATCTCAATTAATCACAGTTTAATGGTATAAGAATATTTGCCACAAGAAGCCACATTGTTCAAGTTGAATGAATGTGGTATATAACTGAATCAAATGATGGAGCCATACATAGATTTAAACAACAAAATATTGTTTATTTTGCTTCAGTTTGACAATAGCACAATAAATCACCATGGTGTCTATATTCAGGTTTTTATATCACCTTATTTAAACTGAAGCTCTTTCAATGTCTGGAAAATATTTGTAAAATAATTTAAATTTGATAAGAATTTCAAGTCCATTCACAGTTGTGAAAACCCTGGTCACTGTGTAGTGAAAAACATCCCTGAACAAAAACAAACAGATGCTTTTGTTTGCTTTTGTTCAGGGCTGATTCCTCCATGTTTGTTGTTGTTGTTCTCATCCTAGCTGCCACGTGTCTTGTGCATCAGTGGGATCAGTGGACCAGGAACTCCTGCACTGACAAAGGTTCCCTGTTGTCTGGAGCGCAAAATGTTCAATTAATTTTTTGTTCTTGTAATGAATTAATTGTAATTAACACGTTTAAGTCCCACCACTAATAAATATATATACAAATATCTCACAATATGAATCCTGACAGAGCCACATTTAACAGGGTAGTTCATTCCACAGGCAGCACTCACCTTCCTCTTTCCCGTTCTCCCTGCCGCGCTCTTTCCTTTCTTTCTTGGGCTTCTTCAGGATTCCCTCGTCGCCCGATGGCAGCACAGACGGAAGGTTAAGGGTCCCAGCGATGGACGCAGCGCCGGCCGGGCCCGATGTTAAAGCGGCAGGTGGCGCTGATGGGAGGCAGCTGGAACTTGGTGTTGGTAACACGTCTCCCTCTGACAGAGACTGGTACTGCAGCAAGGACTTGAGGAGGAACCTAAACCAAATGCACAGAGTTGAAGTGAAGGAAGTGACCGAACAGGCTAGTACCTCTCGGCCTTCTTCACGTCTCACTTGCGTTCTTCTTTCACTCTCAGAAACTTCTCCTCTAAGTAGGCCACCTCATCGCAGAGAGACGCGTTCTCCTGCCGCCACAAATCAAGGGTCAGACATGAGGAAATACTCTCTTCATCCCGAAAGGTCGCGGCACTTACAAAGATCATGTCCCGCGCGGCTCTGCGCAGTCGCAGATACTTGAGCCGATACTTTTCATTCTGGTTTTTCCGCAGGCCTCTTTTGGCTTTGCTCTTGTGCTCGGATGAGCTGGAGGAGGACGGGAAAGGAGCGACGGAGGCGCCGGACGCCGAGCTGGAGGCGGAGTTCTGCTGCCCAGAAGTCAGGAATGACTGAGCAGTGAAGACCTGCCGGTCCTTATCAGTCTGGGAGGGCGAGAAAAACATTGGATGCACTTCACTTGAATATTATGGGATGGAGTTGGATCCTCTCAGACAATGATGGATGATCGCAGAACAGAGAAACAGATGGCTAAACAATAACATAATCTTGAATGAAATTCAATGTAAAATGTAGTAGGTTTGACACACACACATTTCAAAAGCTACTTGACCCTCTACGGTACTGATGGGCCCGTGAGGCTTCATGAAACAGGGACCTTATTTTTAGAGCTCAGTAGGTGGCGCTGTTGGATTAGAAATGAGATGTTTCACTGAAATGGCTGTTCAAATCCAAAGACTTTAGAGAAGAGAGCGCCATCTGGTGGGCTCTGAGAATGAGGACACTGTTTCATGAAGCCTCACTGGCCCATCACCACTCTACAGCAGTGGTCCCCAACCTTCTTAGCTCCAAGACGGGTTTAATCGGCCATCTGGGCCATCACTGGCATAGAGACTAAGCTATTGTAAATGTCAAGCACGTGGGCAGCAGAATCTCTGCACTGCCGCGCCTTGATTCTGTTCTTTTATCCAGCGATACATAACCACCTCATTGGCAAAGTCACAGTGGCATGTGACCTGAAATGAGACTGGATGGATCCCATTGTGCTTAACCAGGGCAATAGAACTGGTTTGGAACCTGAAAAGTTGGTTTGCGCTGGAAACCAATAAGCTTGCAAACCGTGACCATGCACCGTGCTGCAGTGCAGCAGCTGGACACACGGATGAAAACGCACATTTGAGTGCTTCACATTCAATCAAATGCCTGTGGTTTCATTGGTCGGACATGACAAGGCGCATTCTTAAATCAAGCTCTTTTGCCAGCAAGTCCTGTAGTCTAGTACCACGGGGTGTTGGACTTCCCTACTAATCTAAGTACATCTAATCTAAGGACATCTAAGGTATCGTGCCAATGATGTTTATTTCAACTCCCCGTGACTGACTTTGTTGTTGTGAGAGATGGCACCTAGCAGGCCACAAGACATCATGGTGCCATGTGCTCAGCGAGGTCATAGGGGTCACTGATATGGAGTTTTGGAAACCACGATCACCTGTTCTAATTCGCCACAATGCATTGGGCCACGGTCCGGTGACCCATGGACCAGTACCAGCACACGGCCCGGTGGTTGAAGTGGCGATTACTATCAAAAAACAACATCCTTGATTGAAATAGGATTGTTGTCCAACTGAAACTTGAACTTCAGCCAAGGCCCAGGGGTGTGTCACAGCAACATATTCCTCTGGCTCATTGCATGTCACCTTATCTACATCCTCGCTATTCCTCATGTCGCCACAATGAGGGGTTACGGCAGTGACGCCATGTTGAACCTGAACTGAACCCAGGCAACTCACCAGCAAAGCAAAGACTCCGTTTCTCTGCTCAATCCTCTTGAATCGCCTGCTGCCTTTCTGTGTCTGAAACAAAAGACTGAGGCTAAAGCACCAGGGTGGAGACTGGGAGACTGAGGTCTGTGTCACAGTCAACACACACGCTATTCTCCTGACACGACACAAGGATGGGATGGAAACATGGGGAACAGAAAAGACACGCAACCATGAGATAATCCACGTCACTCTTACCTCTCGGTACATGACAGCTTCAAGACTGGATTTAGCACTGTCAGTGAGAGAGCAGAGGGTGTATTAGCACAGCTGCCCCTCTAAAAGAAAAAAAAAAATCAAAAACAAAAACTAATCCAGGCTTTCAGGTGTGTTTGACAGCACTGCAAGCTGGCGCAGCATACACAAAAGCCACTCCTCGTTCATAGATTCAATACATTTTATATACAATACATGTTACATTTTATATAATGGCTGGTGAATCAATATAACTGCTTTCTTTTATTTATTCTATTCTATTTTAATAATGATCAATGGCCTTTTACTTTATTTTCTACAATTTAAAGTGAAAATTTTATCCCAACCTAAGCTCTTCTTTATATTGGTTACACTAACTGGACAATTCTGGATGCAAATGTATTCGCACCTTGTGCAGATTTAGTTTTATATTTACACATTTGTCAAACTACAGTCATTGACCTTTTGTTATTTACTAGCAGAGGTGGAGTATTAATCGAAGAAATGACCAGAATTCACAGCAGAGCAAATGATATGAGATGCTAAGACAAATACTAACATACAATGCAGGAAATTGAAAAAGTGGGGGTTTACTTTGATTGAACCAGTCCTCTATCGATGATTCTCTGTTTAATCTCCTTGATGTGCATTGGATGGCCGGCTTCCTCCAAAACAATCTGTATGAAAACAAGAACATAATTGAACATATTAAAATACATATGATTACTAGTCATTCAACAATGTCTTGGGGAGGCAAAGACTGGGAAGATACCTGAGCAGCATCAAGCCAAGTGAGTGTCGGCTTTTCAGTCATCTCACTGGACTGTTCGCTGAAGAAAAAGAAATAATAAAATCACTATTCATAGAGAATAATAAACTGCAAGGTAGCCCAGAGGTTTTGTTTTATAAAATGGACATAGTTGGTTAAAAAAAAAACAGGAAAAAAATGATGTCAAGTGTAATTTACATGTCAGGTTTACTTTTGTTTTAACCATTTATATTCTGTTGTATGACTCAAAGTAAACATCATGGTTTGGTTTGGTTTAGAGACAGACATTCCAGAGAAGCAGCTGAATCTGTAGATGAATCCACGTGAAGACTTTGCTTCGCTTTAATATGATGTACACAAGTTACATGCAGGTTTTACAATGAAAGTATCAATGGAAAATGAACTGTAAAAGAGTCGCAAGTGACCGGTGGTTGGTTGGGTGGCTTCACTTGGGACACGCCAGAGAGAGGAGAGACGGGCTACATGGAAGTCACGGTGTGGTGCGTTACAATCCACCGACCTCTCCAGTGTGTCCGCATTCCCCGACAGGCCGCCGATGCTATCCAGAGCAGGAAACAGCGAGTAGCTGCCTTGTCCGTCCGCCTCCATCTCAGACTCGAAACTGTTGAGGGACTCCATTGTCAGCGGCGGCAGAAACGACCGCCCAGCGGAGGTGTTCAAACGGAACAGCCAAGTGTTTATATAGCGAGCACGTAAGTGACAGCGGTGGAACGAAGGAAAGCGGACCTCGCTGCAGAAAGCCCACTCCGCTTAACGTTTGTTTTTCAGGCGGAACCTTTGTTTTGGGTCCGTGGGGACCGTCCCCGATCACCGCACACACCACAACTGATGGCTAACAAGACGCTGGTTGTGTTTCGACGTTTCGCATATTACTGTTATTCCGGAATGACAATTCAGGATATTTTTTTAAAGGCGTAATGAAACAAAAAAACAGCGTTGTAATAATTCGAAGTTGGGTGCTTGACCGGACATCATTACTGACGGGATTCATACCGGATATCCGGTAGATTTGTGTGCGTTCTGCAAAACTGTATTGGATGTTGTATTTTGTTACGTAATACGACAAAAATAACCACCCAGTAATAAAAAACATTTTCACTTTTAGAAGCAAAACAAAAACAATATAGATATGAAACAAAAAAAATGAACAAAAACGACATATTTTAAAGACTTTTTATGCGCAAATCGAAAATAATGTGCCCAGTCATCCTGACTTACAATAACGTGTGTGTATGTTTATTTTTTGCATCACAAAAATGTTTTAAAGGAAATGATTAAATGGCTTCAAAAATCATTTTTGTGTGTGTGTTATGATACTGACAATTAACTCCTACAAAATAATAATAATAATAATAATAATAATAATAATAATAATAATAATAATAATAATAATAATAATAATAATAATACAAGTGATGCCCAAAAAGCAAAGCAAGCTTTTTAAACACAAATCTAATGTAATGTTGCTGAGTCTTCCTGACTTACAAATAACAAAAGTGAGTGTTTGTTTATTTTTTTTGTATCGCTAAAATGTTTTAAACTAGATCATTACATGGCTTCAAAAATACCTTTTTGTTTTATGTGTATAAGGCAGTCTGTTTGTGCCTTGTTATGAAACTGATAGACAGGAGGACAGTAGCTGCTGTCACATTTTCTGTAAGACCAGACCACGTTCTCGCTCACTCTTAATCGACTTTGAGAATATGAAGCTCACTCTCTTACTCTCTTAGAATCCAGGTGTCGCCGCATCAGATCTGTGAAAAGTTGTAAAACTGCGATGAGAAGATGGTGAAAAAGAAAAACTCAGAGTGATAATCATTTATTTGTTACACTTTTGTGGTGTTGGTGGTGGAATTACCCAGCACAAAATGGAAAACACTATCCAATGCCGTGTTTCATTTCACATTTTGCGCCCGACGGCTGATATTTCAGTAGCAATCCAGCCATCCGTAGTTGAGCAGAACACGCATCACCAGCCTGTACTGCATATAGTACTCAGTCTGTCTGGGACCATCAGAGAAATACAGATAACCTGCGAGAGAAACATGCGAGTCAACAATGGTGGACAAAGAAAGTGTTTTGCCGGTTTGAAGCGCTCATGAAATTATTGTTTAGCTGACCATAATTCTCAAATGCAGCATCAACTTTGGATCCAATGCCGGGGAAATCTTGAGTGATGTAACGTGGGTAGCCGTAGTCCATCTGGTTTCTTGCCTCATCGTAGCTGTGTGAAAATAATGTTTGACAATGTTCAGAAGTATGTAGTGATGGGCTGATGAGGCTTCACGAAACAGTGTCATTATTTTCAGAGCCCAGCCTCGGTTTACAAATGTGTAGTTTCATTGAAAATGGTGGTTCAAATCCCCAGATTTTATAGCAGCAAGTGGGCTCTGATAAAGAGGGCACCGTTTCATGAAGCCTCAGCACTGATTTCCGCATAGTGTCCCCACGTACCTCCAGTACTGCCTGTTGACAAAAAATAACGTCTTCCCAGTTGCTGACACATAGACGGCTGCATCCACCTTATTGACAGAGGACGGCAGGCCGATGCCGGTGAGAGGTTTCGGGTAGCCGGGTAATATATTCTTTCTCTGCGCCTTAATGACCCAATACTGGTTACCTATGAAGGAAACATAGTTTGAAGTTGTGCGGTGTATTTTGTACAATACTTAAAGGAAAATGAATTACCTTCAAAAAGATATACTTTGTCCTTGTGAGGGACTTCAGCGGCAGCATCCACGTAGTTGATGCGTGACCACCTGGAGCTGACTTTAGTCAAACCGATTCCTCTGGTGCGGGAGCTCTTCCTCCAGTAGTATCTGCCCACATTATTCCATTCAAACAAATGGAGACAACAGGAGTGGTTAATGCACCAGAAGAAAGGAAAATATGATTGTCGAATTACCCATTTTTAAAGAAGTACAGGTCTCCTCGGATGGACGTGGCAGCATCGAACACGAGATCTCGGCTGCACCGTTCAGCTCCAGGGTTTGGCCGGGTGTCTGGCACTTCTGTGGGGTCCTCCGGCTCATCAGTCGGGGGCGGCTGTGGTTGTGGTTTTGTAGTGGGTGCAGGATTCCGTTGTCCTGGGAGGAGGATATTCAACAGGCAATCTAAACCAGGCCTGGACAAAGTGCGGCCCGGGGGCCACATGCGGTCCCACGCCTGTATTTTTGTGGCCCCTTTGACGTCAAACTAAAACAATAACTGATATATTGTAATTTCACCACTTTAGCAGTAAATATAGCATGTTCTTGTTTGAAGACTAGAATTTTCTTCATTTTTGTGTGTTTTTCTTGTTCCTCAAAATACACTGAAGGAATATTGAAAACATATTTTGGAAATAAATTACCTACCATAG
Source organism: Synchiropus splendidus (assembly GCF_027744825.2). NCBI lineage: Eukaryota > Metazoa > Chordata > Actinopteri > Syngnathiformes > Callionymidae > Synchiropus > Synchiropus splendidus. Next base: position 21,361,662 of record NC_071341.1, on the reverse strand, counting down.
TTATGTTGATTTATATTCCAAGTTCATATGAAATGAAATATTTCAATAGGTTTCATGACATATTTACACTTCACATTATCCTGACTTACATTGAATCTTTTGAGGTTCATTTTGTCCTTGTTACTTTCGTATATATTTTGGAATTTTTTCCGTTATCGCTGTCTTTCTTTTGATGATGGCCCCTCACAACAGTTACAGTAACTAATGTGGCCCTTTGGGAAATTTGATTTCCCACCTCTGACCTAGACCCGCATCAGCTGAGTGTCAGCCTCCAGTTCTGATAGATGAATTGGAGCAGCAGTACACAGGTTTGCAAAAAGAATCCGATCAACCGGTGGATCAGAAGTGCAGCTCAGACAGATCACATGACAAATACACCAAAAGAAGTGCATGGTAATTACAGTAATATCTGGAAATGTTGGTACTGCACCTGTGGCTAACATCAACTTTAGCATCAGCCTGGTTTTAGACCCGGAACCCAAAGTAAAATAGCTCATGTTATCTCACCGTAGAGAGCCTGAACTCCTCGCCTGTCGTCGTCCGGAAGCTTGTATCCATTGGTGTTGACATTCTGATACGTGGGGTACATCAGGGCCCGCTTGTCTCTGGAGTGATCCAGGCCCAGAGCATGGCCAAACTCATGCGCCGCCACCAACAGCAGATTTATACCTACGTTTTCACAAAGATTGTTCAGCAAATATTTCATCTGAATGTGCGTTCCACTCCCATGATTTTCGGTGTACCTTGTCGGGAAAGAGTCCAGTTTTCATCATCATCGAAATGCGTGTCTCCTCCCTGGTCCCGTCCTGGTGAGTTGGCATGAGCTAGAACCCCTCCCGCTCCATCAAAAGGATAGAAGTCTCCATGGTCTGGTGGAGAAGGAGGCGCACTTTCATAAAAGGACAAATCCATCGGTGACATGATGCCTTGATGCTTACATCCACCCTTGAAGAGGATCATGATGTCGGCCGTGCCGCTGCTGATCTGCTTGAAGTTGAGCGGAATCACGTCGCTGTAGAGTTGGAAAGCTTGAGCGATGGTCGTGTCCACCTCCCTCCGGCTCAGCCGTGGCGTGTATCTGGTAATTCTGCCCAAATCGCATCAAGATCACCTTCAACTTTTGTATTTTTCAAGCTGGACACTGAGTGAGTTTTATCTAGTGATGGGCTGATGAGGCTTCATGAAACAGTGGCCTCATTTTCAGAGCCCACTAGGTGGCGCTCTCTGCGCTAAAATCTTTGGATTTCAATGAAACCTCACTTCATTTTTTTAACCAATAACGCTACTTACTGAGCTCTAAGAATAAGGACACTGTTTCATGAAGCCTCATTGACCCATCACTAGTTTTACCACATGATAAATCCCTACTGTCTGGCAGTAAAGGAGCGTTGAGATGCCTGTTCTGTTTATTTCCACCTCCCTGGCATCCATCACTCTGATGCAGTGGTGCCAGGACTGACTCCTGTGGCACCCCGGTACTTCACCAGGTTTATTTTTTTTTAAGGTTTTCTGAGCAAATCATTTCTGTTTTTCACATCGATCTACCTGTACGTTATCAATCGCTTTTCCCATCTGGGCTTCCCAGGAAAGTGTCCGTATCGACTGATGTCCGACACGCCGCACCTCGGCGCCTTCATCACCTCCACCGTCTCCTTATTCAGTTGACCAGTCACCTGGATACCAGTCAAAGTCAAAAGATGCTGACGGTTCATCAAATTCAACTGTGACATCTGACAGGGTTAATGTGAGAGCGTCCACACGGGGGCGGTATAATCCCTCGCGTGGTAAATATCCATCCATGCGTACTTTGAAGTTGTCCATATTTATTCAAATGTCAGCAACAACTTGTGTATTTTATTTCAAACATATATTTAAAATAATACTTTCATTTACATTGTTATTACTATCAAAAATCTATCGAAAAGCTTTAGTAGTTCACTTTTGAATGTGTGCAATTGTGTCGCACAAATTCTTGCTTCGTAAATGAAGTGCACAATTGCGTACTGTGAATTACAGGCTGAGGATGAACAGCAGCAGTGAAAAAAAGGGTTGTAGAAAGAAAGTTTGTGGTCAGTTTATGGTTTGGTTTATGGTTTTAATCGTGTCCTGCTTTGTGAAACAGTGTCCTCATTTTAAGAGCCCACTAGATGGCGCTCTCTACTCTCATTTTTTAAACCAAATCACCACCTACTGAGCTCTAAAAATGAGGTTTCATGAAACCTTATTGTGTTACGACTGAGAGCATTGTCTGTGTGTGTCACATTATCTATATATGAAACATCTTTATCTTCGCAAACTTATCATTTTAAATGTTAATAGCACTTTTTACCTCCAGGCCAAAGAATGCCTGCATCATTCTTAGATCCTGGTCGAAGGTGTTGTTGAGTCGAATGCTTCGCTGGGTTACGTTTCTCATCCCAACATCTGCATAGAAGCTGGACAAATAGTCCTGGTGGGAGAGAAAGAAAAGACTTGTACATTTCCAGACTTGAGAGCAGCACCTCCGAATTTCAGGGGGTTACCTCAGCGATGAGCGTCTCTTCTGGAGAAACGGTGGGCGCCAGCGTCGGTGCTGCGTGACTCAGTGACAAACACCCCAGCAGAAATATCCAAAACCCAAGAGCCATTTTGCTAGCTTCTCCTCAGCTCACATCCGTGCAGAGGTATGTGCTGTTCTGTTCAAGGCTGAGACAAATATTTAGAGACACCCCAGCACTGGGCCCCTGGGGCTGATAACAGTGAGACCTGATCAACTTTAGTGATTCCTGATGTCATCACTGAAATACCTCTGAGGGGGTTAAGAAATACCTCAGCAAGGTATTTGCCTCAAAACCCACTGCTTTTTCCATAAGAAAACATAAAAATGTGTCTTTGTTTGGTGATTTATTGATTCTGTGTCGCAGAGGCTGGTCAAAGTACAAAGTACAAATATGAACCCAAATATGTTTATTTATTTCAAATTTCCAAGACGACAAAATCACAGAAAAACAAGAAAAATATTTTACAAAAGATGATGCCACCGAAGGTTACCGCAGTACAGTTCATGCTCATGAGATTCCAAAACATATCTGCATCACAGTTTGATATACGATGGAGATCAGGGTTTTTCAAGCGTCCGCCACACGTGTGCGGGAACTGATCCAGCTTCTCCTCATGTGTCCAGAGATAGAGGTGAGATAGAGGTGAATCTGGATGGATGAAGGAGACCACGGTGGCTGCGAAGTGCAAAAACCACCTTCTGTCTGGAAGCAAGGATCCTTGAATAAAGATACCAACTCCAGAACGTGAGGAGACTGAAGCAGATGTTGACTGATTCACTGACCGCTGTGGATGCCATCTCACTTCAGGAATCACTGAGCCTGTTTTCCACCCAGTGTAGCAGCCTTTTTCATACAAATGATCAGCGATAAAGAACGTTCATTCGCTTGAGGATCATTAATGAAGAATTTTTTAATAATTGTCCTTGAGCGGAAATGAACATTCAACAGTCCCACACCGCTGCGCTGCCTTTCATAAAAAGAAATAAATTAAATCTAAATGATGTTGTAAATTTTGACCTCAAAATTGGTTACTGCACAAGCACAAACTTATTATTACTTTATAATTATTTAGTGTCATTCACTATTATATAATACCATATTATTTTATTATGTTTTATTTATTTTAATTTTCGCTGCTCTTAGCAACTAAGAAATTATTTTTTTTACCTGAAAATGTCGTGGGCATCTTCTCATGCGGTGTGTTGTACTAGTTAAGTGCAGACACTAAAGTATAAATTGACATTGGTGGAAGAGTTGGAAGAAGCATGATTGAATATTTACAGTCTGTTACCACCACGATTCATTCAACCCACTGAAGATGTCCTCCATCGTCAACGGACTGTCATCGTAGGTTCCAAATGCTCAGTTAAGACGACGAAATATATTGACATTCGAACAGCTTAACCACCATCAACAGCCAAGCCAGGAGTTTGCCGAGATGACTTTCACCACCCGGTTTTGCCTGAAGTCGTACTGGTAGGACTTTGAGCCGCTGATGAGAAAGATGCTGCCTGTCAAGGGAAAAAACAAGGATCGCTGTGAGAGAAAGTCACTCATCATTCACATGTGTGTTCAAATCTTTCTCTTCAAACGGGAGCAAAGATGGTGCCAGCAACATTCACCGGAGACCTCCTTCATCTTGAGATACATCTGAAGACTATTCAAGGTCAATGTTTTCTTTGCAGTTTTACCTCTGTTGAAGACAAAATAAAAGAAAACATTTTAACTCTCTGTATTTACCCTGCGACTTGAAGGCAGCGTCCACAGTTGTCGGGATCCCCGGCCAGTCCTTTTGGATACGTTTGGGGAAGCCGGGGTCCATCTTCCTCTTCTGCTCATCGAACCTGAAGTCGGATCAGACAGTGAGTTGCTCGTCTGTCACGTAGAATACAAGATGATTTTTTTTTTTTTTTTTCCCCAACTGTCAAATTATGATAAATCATTATTATGATCAGTTATTTGGCTGATATGGATCAGGCCTCTCTCATTCTAAGGTCGGTGACAGCGCAATGATGGGAGAGAAGAGGATGAAGTTTTAGTTAACACATTACTGGGCGGTAGATTCTAAGAATCGGTGGTAGCAATGAGGTCAATACGACAGCAGGGGGCAGTAGCTTCCCATAAATAATAAATGTTGTTGTTTGTTGTCACTTTATCCACTGAAAATATTGTGTAATAAATCAATCCGCTTGATTTATTACATTGCAAACAGATTTTTTTTTAAATGAGGCGTTCAGCAGATATTTCACCTGTAATAGAGTTGTCCAACGAAGAAGATGGTTTTTCCAAATTCGCTGACGTGTACAGCAGCGTCAACCTGCCGTAATCTGGAGGAAAAGCCGAAGTCCGAGATGAGGCCCGAGCGGCTTCTGGTCTTGAGCCGCTGAACCACCCAGTACTTGTGACCTGAGGCAAACAAACCACAGCCATGTTTCTGCACTGGGAGCTGAGAACACACGCTGTGATGTCACCTAAAGCCCCGGGACGCCATGTGCAACTCTGGAGTTGAGCAAGGCAGTGATTATTGTGCGGTCGTGTTCCACGGAGAACTGGCTCTGTCACGCTCGCGCAAACATGTTTGGCAGACTGACCTGTGAAGATGTAGGCCACACCTTTGGCCGGGATGTCGTAAGCGGCGTCGATAGCCGAGTTGATGCCTGGTAAATATGTCCTGCTGAGGCCTCCAGTCAGCCGGTTCCAGTAACTGGACCATGTTGTTCTCATCCACAGCTGCCTGGGTTGCAATTGTAGCAACCGTTTTAGCGTATAAAATTATTATTCTTTTTTTCTTTCAGTTTGAAGGATACGGAAGAGGATCAGGGCCAGAGAAGAAAAAAGATAATTCGCAGAATTCTGACTTTTTCCTCAGAATATAAGTCAGAACTCTGACTTTTTTTTCTCAGAATCCTGACTTTAAAGTCTGACTTTAATCTCAGAAGTCAGAATTCTCACTTTAAAGTCAGCGTTCTGACTTTAAGTGACTTTAATCTCAGAATTCTCACTTCTGACTTTAAGGTGAAAATTCTGACTTTAATGTGAAAATTCTGATTTTTTTCTAAGAATTTAAGTCGACTTTAAAGTTCTGACTTTTGAGATTTAAGTCTCACTATAAAGTCAGAATTCTGCCAATTTTTTTTTCTTCCCTGGCCCTTATCCTCTTCCACAGAAAAGAAATTTAGAGACTCCATGTTGCCACATTTGAGCGAGACAGGAAGTCCAGGCTGCTGGTTCAGACACAAGTACCTGTTTTTGAAGAAAACAATCTGATCTTCAATCATTGCTGCGGCGTCGAAAGTGAACTGTGGGTCGCACTTTTGGGGACTTGCGTCCGCCTTGTTGGGTTTTCCTGAGAACCAGAGAAAGCCTCAGCGCCGTCAGGTTCTGCGTCAGCTGCAGGGCTTTTTTTCTTACCGTAAAGCGTCTGGATTCCGAGCAGATCATCCTGAGCCAGAGAGTATTGCGTGCTGCTTTTCAGACGGTAGCTGGGGTACATGATCGCAGAGGGGTCACGCGAGTGGGTCAGACCAAGCGAGTGTCCGAGTTCGTGGGCAGCAACGGCGAACAGACTGTAGCCTGCAGTACATCTCACCATCAAAGCATGAAGGGAAAACACTAGTGATGGGCCAATGAGGCTTCATGAAACAGTGCCCTTATTTTTAGAGCTCAGTAGGTGGCGCTGTTGGTTTGAAAATAAGGTGAAGTTTCATTGAAATGGCTGTTCAAATCCAAATGCAAAGAGTGCCATCTAGTGGGCTCTGGAAATGAGGTTGTTATTAGTGTAGTATCAGATTCTTTTTTGCTGCAGAACCTTGTTTTCCATTGGTCCAAGTCTCGTCCTCGTCGAAGTGGACGTCTCCTCCGATCCCATCTCCAGGCTGGAAGGCGTGAGCCAGAACACCACGCGGTCCATCGAAGGGGGAGTAGTCTCCATGTGCTGCAGCAAACACAAAGGTCGGTTCAGTCTGACTTGCTGAGTAAAGAACCACATACTGACCTCCGTGTGCAAAGGAGAAGATGATGTCAGCAGTTCCGTGGTGGACTCTGATGAACCTCAGTGGGGTGGCGTCACTCCACATCTTCAGAGCCGCGCTGAAAGACTTTTCCACATCCTCTCTCTTCATG